>NC_142809.1:46112814-46310314 GCF_049724085.1 Artemia sp. Qi Xiang Cuo | reverse complement strand
TGTCTAAGCTTTTGTGTGTGGGTGTAAGTTTTTTGTGTGTGTGTGTAAGTTTGTGTGTGTGTGTTTGTGTGTGTGTGTAAGTTTTTGTGTGTGTGTAAGTTTTGTGTGTGTGTAAGTTTTGTGTGTGTGTGTGTAAGATTTGTGTGTGTGTGTAAGTTTATGTGTGTGTGTAAGTTTTTGTGTGTGTGTGTGTAAGATTTTGTGTGTGTGTGTGTAAGTTTATGTGTTGTGTAAGTTTTTTGTGTGTGTAGGATTTTGTGTGTGTGTAAGTTTTTGTGTGTGTGTAAGATATTGTGTGTGTGTATGTTTTTTTGTGTGTGTAATTTTTTTTGTGTGTGTATGTTTTTTTGTGTGTGTAATATAGGTTGTTCTGTTAAGTATTTGTGTGTGTGTGTATGTTTATGTGTGTTTTTTATTTTTTGTATTTGTGTCTGTTTGTGTGTGTTTTTAAGCTTTTGTGTTCGTGTATGTGTTTTTGTGTGTGTAAGTTTTTTTGTGTGTGTATGTTTTTGTGTGTGTGTGTGTGTGTAAGATTTTTTATGTGTGTGAGTTTTTGTGTGTACACATATAAATTCTATTTTAATAAAATAATAAAAAAATTTTCAATTCAATTCAGATTTTTCTCAAACAGATGAAAGAATTTAAAATACTGTTCTAAATTTTTCATAGAAGATAGAAAAGATCAAGTTCTCTTCTGAATTTTACCAAAGAACATAATTCAATTCTAATTTCTCCAGAGAAAATAAAAAGCTTCCACTTCAGTTTTAAGTTCACCAAGACATGAAAAATTTAAAGTTCACTTCTAAATTTTTCCGTAGAAGATATGAAAATTTATACTATGATTGTGATTATTTTCAATGAAGATAAAAAGTTTCACTTTAATTCTAAATTTTCTTAAATTCAATTCTGACTTTTCTCAAAGAGATGAAAAAATTTAAAGTTGTGTTCCAAATATTTTCCCGGAAGAAGAAAAGTTCAACTTCGATTCTGAATTTTCTCAATGAAAATGAAATAAGTTATTGATCAATTCTATTTTCCCAAAATAATAAAAAAAGTTTCCACTTCAGTTCAGATTTTTCTCAAAGAGATGAAAAAATTTAAAATACTGATCCAAATTTTTCATAGACGATAGAAAAGTTCAAGTTCTCTTCTGAATTTTACCAAAGAACACAATACAATTCTAATTTCTCCAGAGAAAATAAAAAGCTTCCACAGATTAATTTCAATGAAGATAAAAAGTTTCACTTTAATTCCAAATTTTCTTAAATTCAATTCCGACCTTTTTCAAAGAGATGAAAAAATTTAAAGTTCTGTTCCAAATATTTTTCCGGAAGAAGAAAAGTTCAACTTCGATTCTGAATTTTCTCAATGAAAATGAAATAAGTTATTGATCAATTCTATTTTCCTAAAATAATATAAAATTTTACACTTCAATTCAGATTTTTCTCAGAGATGAAAAATTTAAAATACTGTTCCAAATTTTTCTTACAAGATAGAAAAGTTCAAGTTCTCATCTGAATTTTACCAAAAGAACATAATTCAATTCTAATTTCTCCAGAGAAAATTAAAAGCTTCCACTTCAGTTTTAAGTTGACCGAGACATAAAAAATTTAAAGTTTAGTTCTAAATTTTTCCGTAGAAGATAGGAAAAGTTATACTATGATTGTGATTATTTTCCGTGAAGATGAAAAGTTTCACTTTAATTCTAAATTTTCTTAAATTCATATCCCTGCGGCGCATCCCTGCGGCGCATTCCTGCCGCGCATCCCTGCAGAGCATTCCTTCAGCACATCCCTGCGGCGCATTCCTGCGGCGCATCCCCTTCGGCGCTTTTCTGACCCGTGGCGCATCCCTGTGGCACATCCGGTGGCGCTTTCCGGGCCAACGGCGCAGCCCGGCGGCGAGTGTCGGGCCCGGGGGACCGTGTGGGACCGGAGATGGACGGTGGGGGGGCGGGGGAGCCCGTTCGGAGCCTGGGGTACATGTGGGGACCAGTGGAGGGCCTGTAGGACCCCGTTGGTCTTTTGGGGGTCCGATGGGCCTTTGAGGAGCCCGGGGAGGGCCTTTGGGGGTCTGGGGTGGGCCTTTGGGGGCGCTGGTGGCCCTTTGGGAGCTTGGGGGACCTTTGAGGACCGGGGGCTTCCTTCGGGGTTGGGATAGGGGGAGCGGAACCCTTTGGGGTTGGGGTAAAGGACCTCACAACACTGTTCAAATGAAACTTGTGTATTATAACGACCACAGAGTTTCACCCTCAAATCCTCTTCCAAAATCTCTTCAAAAATCATCTTTTAAAATGTCTCTATCTGTTTCGTCGAAATAATTCCATAACCTGTCTAAAACAGTTTCGCCCAAATAATCCCTAAACGTAATTCAGCGTGTTCCATTTGTTTTTGGCATCTCTGCGCTAATGCATTTCAAATTAATTAGAAACCTGATTCCCGCGCTAAAACAATTCATCGCTATGATGTTTCTTGGAGAATTGTTTCCATGGCGTTTGGTTATTAATATCCTTTGGAGTTCGACCAAAAGAGTTGTTTCCGAGGCAAAGACATTAATGACTTGGATCTATTCCTGGAGAATCGTTTCTATGCGAAAATTTTTAAAGTCTGACAGATGATGTCATTGGTTAATTGATCTGACAAGAAAGGGGAATAATTTGTTGTTTCTAAGGGGAATTATTGATTCACGATAGGGGAATTGAGGTCGACAGCACAGGTGTTCCAAATTCCCAATGACGGCATAACATTCGCTGAGAGCGTGCACTTACAACAACAACAACATCGACCTTGACAATTGCCTCGGAAAAAACAACAACATCGACCTTGGAAAAAGAGGTCATTGACCCCATTAACCACGTGTTCTCCCCAGGGAGGCTATGCCCATATTTGGTGCCCCGTTCGGAGTCAATAAGGCCCGTCTAAGAGGTCATTGACCCCATTAACAACGTGTTCTCCCTAATGACTCTTTGCTCATATTTGGTGCCATATTCGGAGTCAATAAGGCCCTTCTAAGTGGTCATTGACACCATTAACAACGTGTTCTCCCTAATGACTCTATGCCCATATTTGGTGCCCCGTTCGGAGTCAATAAGGCCCTTCTAAGAGGTCATTGACCCCATTAACAACGTGTTCTCCATAATGACTCTATGCCCATATTTGGTGCCCCGTTCGGAGTCAATAAGGCCCTTCTAAGAGGTCATTGACCCCATTAACAACGTGTTCTCCCTAATGACTCTATGCCCATATTTGGTGCCCAGTTCGGAGTCAATAAGGCCCGTCTAAGAGGTCATTGACCCCATTAACAACGTGTTCTCCCTATTGACTCTATGCCCATATTTGGTGCCCAGTTCGGAGTCAATAAGGACCTTCTAAGAGGTCATTGACCCCATTAACAACGTGTTCTCCATAATGACTCTATGCCCATATTTGGTGCCCCGTTCGGAGTCAATAAGGCCCTTCTAAGAGGTCATTGACCCCATTAACAACGTGTTCTCCCTAATGACTCTATGCCCATATATGGTGTACTGTTTGGACCTTTAGGGTCATCTCTACTATTAAGTTATCCCAAAAGGTATATTTATTATATTTTCTACTATGCTGAACAAAATGGTTATCCCAAAACTTTGATCGGGTGACTTTGGGAAAAAATGACCGTGGGAGGGGGTCTTGTTGCCCTCTATTTTTTGGTCACTTAAAAAGGGCACTAGAACTTTTAATTTCCGTTCGAATGAGCCCTCCCACAATTTTCTAGCGCCACTGGGTCGATGCGATCACCCCTGGGAAAAAAAAAAAATAAACACGCATCCGTGATCTTTCTTCTGGCAAAAATTACAAAATTCTCCATTTTTACAGATAGGAGCTTGAAACTTCTATAGCAGGGTTCTCTGATAAGCTGAAGCTCAATTCCGTTAAATAGTAGTATCACACAATTAACGAGGATTATCAATATTTTCTACAAATAATTCACAAACTTTCAATACATTCAATTGATTTTTTTTTTAGCTTCCCACAGTTACAAGTTTAACTGATGATAGTGTATTTTTTACTGTCCACTGCATTCACTGGATAATTTTGAATAGATCATCATTTCGTAATGCGTTATACAGATAATAACTCCAGTTCATTAACTTTTTCAAACTAACAACAGTTCCCTGTTTATGAAGAGACCAAACAGAGATGATTCAAAATCTTGGTAATTTATTAGCTTCCACTTCTTAGAAAGTTACTAGTTACCGAGGGCTCATTTGATTGAAAATATAAGGTTCTAGTTCACTTTTAAAATGTCAAAAGAGACCGAAGGGCAATTAGCCCCCCCGCCCCTACGCCCTTTTCCCCCAAACCTATCCTATAAAAATTTTGAGATTTAATTATTCATATACGGCGAGCCAAAATCAAACCTGTATTAATTCAAAAACGTCCAGAAATTAAATAAAACAAAACAAGTTTTTCTAACTGAAAGTAAGGAGCGACATAAAAACTTAAACATACAATATTTTAGTCCTTTTTCTGAAGGGGGGTTACCATCAAAACTGAATCTATATTTAATATAAATTTTTACTCTTTATAAAAAATTTTTTTTATAAAAAAATAAAAAAATTTAGCTGAAAGAGTGAGGCTTTGAGGAGGGGACAGCCCCTTTCATATACGGAATAATTTCTGTTCGTTTTAAGTTTTAATGTCGCTCCTTACTTTCAGTTAAAAAAAGTTTTTTTTTTTGTTTAATTCTTTGAAGAGTCTGAATTATTTGCAAAACTTTGTCACCAAAGTGGTCAAAAAGATTTTACCATGAGAAAGTGTTGTTTTTTGTAATTTTGTGGCACTAACCAAGATTCTACCCCAAACAGAGCCAATTTGCTGGAAAATTATATATTTAGTTTTCAAGTTGCAAAGAAGGTAATGCCGAATTGTGGCCTTTTCATTTCATTTCATTTCATTTCCAAACAGTCACGTAGTCAATGCTAGATAAATGATTAATAATGACGATTTTCCCAATCAAGGAGGCACACTTGTGCCTCTATAAAGAGGCGACCCACCACAATGTTAAACGATTTCCGGTCCTAGCGGTCGCAGAGAGACAGCGGTGATCGCATTTTGTAGCCCAAACTTCAACTAAGAAACGAGGAAAATTTCACCCCCCTCCCACTTTATCTTCATGGGTAAAAGTGGGCCGGAAGTTTCGACCATCCGACCACAGCCCCCTTTTAACGTTGTCCGATTGGGCTGAAATTTAGAGGTTAAGCTTTCCTAGGGCCCGGAAGCTTATCCTCGAAATTTCAGCTCAATTCAAACACTCCTTCCCTATTTTC
This sequence comes from Artemia sp. Qi Xiang Cuo, assembly GCF_049724085.1. Classification (NCBI taxonomy): domain Eukaryota; kingdom Metazoa; phylum Arthropoda; class Branchiopoda; order Anostraca; family Artemiidae; genus Artemia; species Artemia sp. Qi Xiang Cuo. The sequence goes on along the minus strand of NC_142809.1, from coordinate 46,305,009 downwards.
CAAAAACCAAATATAGCCACTTAAAGTTCATTTCTCTTTTTTTTTATCAGCCACGCCTACAGGCCACAGTTGGCAACGGATCCGGATGAATGAGGAGTCATTCGAAGCGGAATTTTACCTGTTAGGGCCTTTTGATATTTTCAGACCGAAAAAATTATCCCCCGAATTTACATTTACGAAAAACCTCGTTTTCCTATAAGAGTACATGTTAATTTTTCCCACCACAGCCCCCCTTTAACGTCTTCTGATCGGGCTGAAATCTAGAGGATAAGTTTTTCTGGGGCCTGGGAGCTTATCCTTAAAATTTCAGCTCAATGCGATCACTCCTTCCCGGTTTTCCAAAAACCAAATATCAAGTTTTGTGGGGATTTGCTTGCGTCAAAAATACATCGCACAGAATAAAAATAATGTAATGTCGCTGTGGTACAGTGGTCGCTATTTCTGACTGTCAGGTGGAAGATCCGAGATCGATTCTCCGTCAGAGAAATTTTTTTATATATTGAATTTAAAGTTTAAAAAAGAAACTCAGTTTCTTTTTTAAATCCAATCTATTAAATCCTTCGGCTCAACAGGCGTCTCCAGAAGAATATCACAGTCGGCCTTCAGGTTACAGGAAAGTCTCCACTGCTTTGATAACATGGGGCCTGGGGCGGCTGATAAAAATCTTACTGTGCATTTGATTTGAGTATTCAGGAAGTAAAAGCCTTAACACAAGAATCTTCAAAAGCGGGGGGTTTGGGAGGCGGCCGCCCCCCAACATTAACTCCTCAAAAGATCAGCTAACAGTTAGTCAAGCAATAATAAGTTATAAACTGTAAAAAAACGTGCAGAAATTATTTGAAAAAAACTACGTTTTCTAAAGAGTTAAAGAGGCTGAGTCACAAGTTCGAACCTTAAAATGTACAGGGATTAGGAGGTGCAGTTGGGGGGCTGCCGCCCCCCAAACCCCCGCTTCCGTATATGAAAGGGGCTGTGCCCTCCTCAACGCCTCACTCTTTACGCTAAAGTTTTTATTGTTTAAAAAAAAGAGTTGTGAACAAGTCAAACTTTAGCTTAAAGAGCGAGGTGTTGAGGAGGGCACAGCCCCTTTCATATACGAAAGCGGGTGTTTGGGGGGCGGCAGCCCCCCAACTGCACCTCTTAATCCCTGTACGTTTTAAGGTTCGAACTTGTGACTCAGCCTCTTTAACTCTTTAGAAAACGTAGTTTTTTTCAAATAATCTATGAATAAAATGAGATGATTCTCTTAATTTTTCATAAAATTATGTTCAGCGGTGTAAAATTGAACATCAGCTATTATAAAGGAGAGGATTTGGTCCTTACATTGGAGGAGTGTCAGAATGTTAAGAGTGCATTTCAGTGCCTAAATTGTGTAAATCTCAAGGGGGGAGCCCTCCGATAAAATCAAGGAGAGGCGAGTGTGTATATAACATAAAAGATTACATCCACATGTCTACCGGTACCGATGGAGAAAAGGGTGAGAGGTCATGAGCCTCACCCAAAAAATTCTTGAGCGGAAAAGAAGGTTGGCAAGTACAGCCAGGATCTCTGTTTCAATAATTTTAAGTTGTAATATTTCCCATTTACTATTTAATACAACTTTTTTCCATTGGGGGGTTATTCCCCTTATGGCGTCCGTTGGAGTAACATCTCTATAAAACAGGATTGTTCTGCCATGTGAATCTACCTAACCGTGGATCTGAATCTAACTGTGGAAATGTTGATTTGGAAATAATTTTGATATTCGAAATCCCGCCGTCCTTACAAATATTTGAGAGGAATATGTTTTTATTCTTCGATGAAAATTGTTCTCAGACCTTTTTTTTCGGTTATGAAACAAAATTGTAAAACAAGGGAGTTGAAGGAGAGAGTAGGAGTCTTCCTTTACATTTACGAGATCCTTGGGTCAAACGGCTTGAGTAACAAACGGTAAATAAAGAACAACCCTTGTTCATAGATCCCAAAACTCTAAAAAGTTTGTATTACAACATATCAAGCAGCCAAATGCATTATTGAAGCTGATTCTGAAAATGCAATTGGACAATCTGGCAGTATAACACCAAAGAGAGTCAAAGCTTCTTTCATATTTAGGAGAAAGATAGTTTAACTTAACTTTATACTTTATTTTGTTTATACTTTTTTTTGAAAAGTAAATCATAGGCAGCGCAATAGCGCTGCCTAAGTAAAGAGCGATGTGGGCAGAATGTATTATTATTATTAATATTTTTTTGTTTTTTTTTGTTTTTGACCAGGGCATTTTGTATAAAAGTTTTCGTAGAAGCCTCGGGCACCACATACCCAAAAAGGGCTCATTCGATTGGAAGTTTGAGAGGGATAGTGCCAGTTTTAGTAGTCGAAAGTGAAAAAAGCGCCGAGCTCAAAGTTTCAACTTGATATTGCAACCCATTCCCATCGTATTGCAGATGTACAAGCCTGATAAACTAGTACCACAGGCATATAATATCTTTTTATACCACAGTACCACAGTACCACATACCTTTTTATACGCAGTACCACAAAAGAGAAGTTAATATTTTTGAATCCTAACAAGGGATTAAAAGACTTTCAAACGATACCGGTGTAAATCATCTTGTATGTGAAGATTTTGTCGAAATTCTTCGACTGTGAGTAAATTTTACTGTGATTAAAATCGTTGATTTTTATCTTCAGTCTGTAAATATTCTCTCTATGCATAACCTTTCCCATATTTTAGGATTTAAATAATGCTTTATCTTTTTAACATATTTTATCTAGTAATTCATGAAGTCTATTGTAAATCGTTGCTTTGTTTGTTTTGTTGAAGAATTTTCGGAATTTCGTTTGTGTATTTTATATAATCCTCAATTTTGAAGGAAATAAATGAGTTAAATGAATCTTGAATATTTCTTGCGATCATCATGGGTATACATTAAACCACTAGCCATATTTTATTTAATTTAGGCTTACCCAGAACGTATTATTTACCATTATTCCCTGCGACAAAGGGCATTTTCTAGTGTTCATTTTCTTTCAATGATAATAATTATTTGTAAAAAAATGGCGAATAACCGTCAATATGTATTACTATAATTGCAGAAGAGTCTAAAATGTTAGCCACTTTTATGGCTAACGCATAAAATTATACACATTTTAATGGCTAACTTTTTATATATGTCATTGTAGGGTGAAGGTACTGAAAAGAACGCTTAAAAGAATGCTTTCTAAGTAGTAACCGTACAATGCATTGAAAACCTACCCGCAAACCTACGCCTGAGGCAGCGGGTATGTGTGTAGGTTTTCAACGAATTGGGGTTACCAGGGTCATTTGCAAAGAGGTATCATTTCTATAGAAGGTATAGTAATTTGAGATATCATATGGAATTTGCTTGAAGGTATATACTTTGCGTACGCGCCCGTACAAACAGTTTTTTTTTTCTGTTAATTTTACTTCTAGTGGTCATTAAACTCTTTGCCAGGGAATGAATCAATTTCAAAAGTTCAGTCTACTGGTCACTACACCTTTACCAAGAGGATTTATGGAATTTCAAAGTTCAATGTCTTTTTTTTTTAGTGATAAAGCAAAACCGGTGTCTCTTTTTTAGTTGCCAATTATTTTTTGTATATATTCAGGTTTCATACTAGACTCTCCACCAGTTTTGAATAGTTTATATTCAAGATAACGCTACAAGCATTTTTTTTAAAAAACATTTACATAGAAAAATTGATAACTCTAAGCAATTTCTGGTGAGTAAAAAAAATAATCTCATTATTATATTAAAAAGAAATTGTCTTCTCATTAAGTTGAGTGTATTAATTGTTACAAAAGTTTCCTTTTTTGAGTTTCCGTTGTTTCCCTACTTATAGCTCGTTATCATGTACTGCTGGAAAATGTATTTCAGTGATATTTTAGATCTTAGTAGGCTAATGATGCTTTTAGTCTTTCGAAGAAGAAGAACCAAAACAATTTAGAATCTATGCTGCATACGGGGATTGATTGAGTCATGCTAATTAACTTTTCCACTTCTTAAATTTCTATTTATACATTTGATTGAAATCTGATAGTTTAAAGAGAAAAAATGCTGTTATACCAAAGAGTTTAATAATTTCTGACTAAATTGACTTTGAGTTTCACATAATGTTCATAACCGCATGATTATTAACAATTTTACGCTTGAGTATACAAAGAGGAGGCTCGCTTAAGGAAGTGTTAGTGACCGGATAATCTTTAATAAGAAAAACAAATCTTTTATTATTATAAAAAAAAAATCTAAATTTGTAACAATGATTATTTTATTTTATTAATAAAGGAAAATATAAATATTTATTTAATTGAAAAAAAAAATGTTTTACACTACTTTATACGCCTAACATAAACTGAATTATTTTCCAAACCCAAAATGCATTTTTGCTATATGCTAAATTTTTGTCTTTTTTTTTAAAGGAAGAAGATACGTGCAATAAGCCCCCTTCTGAAAAGAAAGCAAGATTGAGCGAAGGTATATTAATGCAAGCTGCAAGAGCATCAGTTATCAAATTCGCTTCTAGAACTAAACAAGACCTGGACCAGCCAATGCCTGCGAATCTTTTAATGACAGGGTCCTCTGACCCCCGTGTTAGCTCCATGCCAGCTGGAAGGAACTTGAAAAGGGGATGGACTGCTTCATATGCCTCAGCTCAGCCTACTGAACATTGTGACCTTAACCCCCTTCAAGTTTTGCCGAGGAGTTCAGATATAGAAGGCCAGTCAGAATTTGTAAGTATATACATAATTTTTTTTTTCTATCCCTATTTTCAAAACTAATATAAATTTTCTCAGGCTTATAGCTTTTGATTAGTAGAAATTGAAATTTGCTTCTAAAAAATATTTCATTTTCTTTAATTAACCAAATTAGCGCTGTATATAAATTAATGCTTGTAATAAATTTATATAACAAAAAAAAAACCTTACAACGTAATTTCTAACAAAGATGCATTCTAATGTAATAATTCCTTTTAAAAAATATCTATTAACTGTTTCTCAAACTATCGTATACATACTAAACTTTTACACACATCCGGACTCTTATCAGATCTCCCCATCGCTTTTTAATCTGCTTTGAATTCTAAGAGAGCGTCTTAAAACAGGATATGTCTTTGCGATAAGAAGAGTCCTTTGAAGAATCTCCGATTATGGCTTTCACATGCAAAGAAAAACACTATTGTTGAACAAACTCAGGAAATTATTTTCGTTGAAAAAAAGATGTATTTGAGAACAGAATTTGAGGCTGTTCTATTTGAACAGTGTTGTGAAGTCCGATACCCCCCAACTCGAAAGGGTATCGATCCTCCTACATCGAAGGAAGCTCCCGGTTCCCAAGGGTCCTCCCCGGGAGAGGGGGAGGGGAGGGAGGGTTCTAAAAAAAAGGACCATCCAACATTTTAATTGCACTTTAATTGTTGATATGGATGGAGAAAAAAGTTCTTCTCTCTCTCTTACAAGCATTTATTTAGCCCAGGTCAACTTCAAACAAATCCGTTGGCAAAAGACACAGGAAAATACGGATTATTGAGAAGGTAGCACCATCAACCACCGACATATGGGGTTTATACTTTTAAAAAATACAAAGTTCAATATTCGAAACTAGCTCCAGCAGGAGCTTAGGATAGTAGTGGGGACAATTGAGATATAATGAGCAATTACCCCCTATTTTTGAAAAAATACCTTGTTGTGGCATTTATACTTTTAAAAAATACAAAGTTCAATATTCAAAGCTATCTTCAGCAGGAGCTTAGGATAGTAGTGGGGACAATTGAGATAGAAAGAGCAATTGCCCCCTATTTTTGAAAAAATACCTTTTTGTGGCATTTATACTTTAAAAAAAAAAAAAAGTTCAATATTTTAAGCTAGCTTCAGTAGGAACTTAGGATAGTAGTGGGGACAATTGAGATATAAGGAGCAATTGCCCCCTATTTTTGAAAAAATAAATTTTTGTGTCATTTATAGTTTTAAAAAATACACAGTTCAAGAGTCGACCCTTGCGTCATCAGGAGATTCTTTTATTAGATGGGAAACATGTGAGCTACGGAGCAAGAGCCCCCTATCTTGGAAAAAAAATACCATTTTGGTAGAATTATACTTTAAAAAAATGAAAAGTTAATTCTAAGATCCTAGCTTCAGCAGAAGAGTAGGATAGTAGTTTGTAACAATTATATAATAGGATATTTAGCCCCCTATTAGTGAAAAAATACCATATTTTGGCTATTATAATTTTAAAAAATTAAATATTCGAATATAGCTCCAGCAGGAGCTTAGGATAGTAGTGGTGACAATTGAGATATAAGGAGCAATTGCCCCATATATTTGAAAAATAACATTTTGTGGCATTTATACTATTAAATAATACAAAGTTAAATATTCGAAGCTATCTTCAGCAGGAGCTTAGGATAGTAGTGTTGACAATTGAGATATAAGGAGCAATTGACCCCTATTTTTTGAAAAATAACCTTTTTTTACAATTTAAAATTTTAAAAAATACAAAGTTCAATATTCGAAGCTAGCTTCAGCAGGAGCTTATGATAGTAGTGGTTACAATTGAGATATAAGGAGCAAGTGCCCCCTATTTTTGAAAAAATACCTTTTCGTGGCATTTATAATTTTAAAAAATTCAATCTTCGAAGCTCGCCCCAGCAGGAGCTTAGGAGAGTAGTGGTGACAATTGAGATATAAGTAGCAATTTCCCCCTATTATTGAAAAAATACATTCTTGTGGCATTTATAATTTTAAAAAATACAAAGTTCAATATTCGAAGCTATCTTCAGCAGGAGCTTAAAAAAAAAAAAAAAATAAATATATATATATTTTTTAATATGTTCAGTTGACATTATGAAAGACATAAGATAATGTAACTTTTTTTTTCTTCTTCTTTTAATTGTTCAGGTGATGATGGTGGTGGTAGTGGGACAGAGACTATGAGAAATTGACAAAGTTTATTAACTATAAAAATTTTAAATAAAAAATAAAAATTTTTTTTCTACAGATTAAAAGTATAGCACCACCAGCGACACCATTGAGTGATGAAGCAACTATATTTACAGGACCAATTCTGTCACCACCAGCAGAGTTCATGGATGAAGCTACACTGGTCCTAGAGAATATGGAGTGGGAAAGTGGCTTCCTTAACGATGTTTTTGGGGAAATGGCCAGCCTGGATGACTTAAGCTTTGATATTGACATGCCTGAGGATTCGGGGTGGACAGATAGTTTCATGCGTGAATATTTAGGTGATGTTACAAGTAAATCTGAACCGGGTCCTCATAACGAAATTCCATCAGAGGACAATACAGGCTGGCTCGACCAATTGTCCCCAAACACATTGGAAAATATGCTAGGGGACCTCATGCCAGATCCCCCCAATATGATTGAACAGACTGGGAGTGGTGTTATTGACAATTCTCTGTCACCCTCCACCACTCCACTTAATTCTATAGATAGAAGTAGTAATACAACAGTAACAGTATCCCCTCGTCCGGATTTTTTTCTCTCCAACTCTGCCTTGCATCACACATTAGTCTACAGCACCCAATTCGGTGACCCTTTTAACTCTCGAGGGTCGGGGGATATAATAACAGATCCCCTGACCATTAAACATTCATATACTGATAAGATTCGAGCCATTCTTGAACAACAAATGGGGGTGTGGGGAGTGGGGGTCAGTTTAAAAGCATCAATAGCACTAAAAATATTTTTTTTAAATGAAAGTGCGGGTGAGATGTATTCGAAATACTTGCACACAGAGATTTTGGCAATACACCCGCATTTATCAAATTATGGGGAGGTTTTTCTAAATTGGGCCAATAGTATTCAAAGTAAGTGGGAAAATTATTCGGAGGGGGGTAGTTTATCTGTTGTTTTATTTATTTAAATTTTATATGTTTACATTTTTATTTTTAAAATGTATTTTATTGTACGAGGTGGGCTTGGGGGCGGGTGGGCAATTGAATTAAAATATCATTCAGATTTAGAGGGGTGTCGGGGGATACAACGAATCTGTTTCGATACGAGGCTGCAATGTTTCAAGTATTCATTTTTAATTGCAGCATACAGACCACTTCAAAAAGATGCATCTAAGAAAAAGTTGGATGAAATGGCAGTTAATGGTAGGGAGGGTTCAAAGTTCCCCAAAGTAGATTTTAATTGTTTAAATGGTCAATATCCCGTGACATTAAAAGGAATATATATTTTTTAGTGGGATAATGCACATTTAAAGATTGTGTCACGGTGTTACAGTATGAAACAGAATTTGAAGAGGGTCAGCGTTCCGATAAGAAGGGTGTATTATTTCGAGTGCGGGCTCCTTCAATTGAATCAGTAAAACATTGGGTGTGACTTCTGTACACCCCACCCAAAGACTCTGATTCATTTGGCCATTTCAATCCGATTACGGATATTAGTAGGGCTCTAAGTGTGGGTAAAAAGGGGGGCGTGGGGGTGCATGATATTACTGTCCAACATGTCTCTCAAGATTTCGCTCTGATTTAAATTTAAAGCATCACATGAAACACTGTAAACGTCATGGATACGAGTCTGTGGAGATGGCAAGTAGACATAGAGTGATCTTATTTTTCAAAAATTTTCAAGACACGCTCCTACTGAACAATAAGATCGCTTTGGACTGCGAGGCTAAGCTGAAAGACGTGTGCAATCCGTCAAATTCAAATCATGTTAAAATACATGACGCCATCGGGGTCTCTTACGCTCACGCACAACGAAATTCCAATAATAACATGCAAGTGCTGGAGGTAGTTGAGATGTTGAGTGACGGTGAAGACTTCATGCATTCGGCATTGGTCAGTCTAGTCAAAACAGCGAACGGTGCAATTTCGCGCCTTCGTTATACAAACTATCATATGGTCCTATCACCAGATGACACAGTGGCCATTAAAAATCGTAATATGTGTTGGGTTTGCAAGGGGGAATTTGATGATGGTGTTGTGACTGGGGGGAGGAGGAAGGTGATCGACCATGATCATTTGTGGCAGGAAATTACATTGGGAGGGAGTAACTTTAGAGGGGTAGGCCATCAGTCATGCAATTTAAACGTTAGACAAGAATATTTCGTACCAGTTTTTATACACAATTCCAATTACGACTTAAAGTTTGTTCTTCCGGCGTTGGCCCACATTGTCAAGGGGGGAGTTGTAGATGACGCATGGATAGATGGTTTTTTTTCATATAATATCATACCCACATCATCAGAGAAGCTACTGCTGCTGGAATTCAAGTGGAAAACTGTTGACAAGTGTAACACGTGCCTGAATAAAATTAGTTTTTTAGACTCTTTTAGCTTCTTCCCCAAATCTTTCTATCAATTGATTCAGGTGTAGAAAGGTGACAATTGTGATAGCTTCCCCCTCCTCAAATCAGCACGGCCCCGATGATGAAATGTATGATTTATTAACGTGTAAGGGTATATATACATATGATTATTACAACTCTGCTCGAGGCTAGATGAGGCGTCACTACCGCCCATTGAAGTTTTTACTATTCTCTTACTGAGAGTGAGCGCACCACTAGTAACTAAAAATTTTCTAAGAGGGTTTGGGCAAAGGGCGGATGTAAAAATGGGTGGGATTATTGTAAACTTTACTTGGGCAGTGACGTACTCACTCTTCTGAACATTGTGTGCAAAAATACGGATAAAATCTATGGGGAATTTGGGTTGGATTTAGGGTATTATTTTGCCACTCCCCATTTAGTGATGGACTTGATACTTAAAATCAGCAAAGAAGAAATAGGTCTGATCGCCGATGTGGATCAGCATCTTTTTGTAGAGAGATCAATGAGGGGGGGGGGTGTTTTTCACGGGGATCGTATCATGAAAACTGATCCGAGTGGACAGCACACCGATGAAAAGTCGGACGCAGTTTTTTTGGATATGAATTCTCTTTACCCATCGGCAATGTCTCACTACTGTTGCCGTGTGGCAATTATAAATGGCTTGACAATCCATGTGCTTCGAATTTCCCCGACATTGCCAGTGTTGAGGAGATGGGGCACAGGGATGGTTTTTTGAAATTGACGGTGAAATACCCATGGAAATCCATGACTCGGTAAAAGACTTTTTTTTCCGTGCATAAATAGACCGGTGGGTAGGGACTCTCTGAGCCCATACAATTTATCTTTAGTAGAGGATGGGAGTATGCACTGGGTACCTTCAAAACAAAAACTAATTGCCGATCTCAACCCGAAACAGGATATCGTTGATCATCACGTGCTATTGAAATGGATGGTGTCCAATGGTTTCAAGGTCACAAGGATTCATAGAGCCCTCCAATTTGATCAAAAGCCTTTCATGAAAACATTTATTGACACATTTGTCAGTAAGCGTTCACAAGCGAAAACAAAAGTTTAAAAAGAACTCTATAAACTCATTTTGAACTCAGCTTTCGGTAAAATGTCCGAGAGCGTACGACACAGAAGTCGATATGACATTGTAACCAACCCCAAAGATTGTGCTCGAATCATTTCGGATCCAAACTTCACATCGTTCACAATCATAGACTCCAATATGGTTCTCCTACATCGCAAGAAAAGAAACATTGTATTAAATAAAAATATTGCGGGCGGAAGTGCAATAACTGAAATATCCAAGAAACTCATGTTGTCATTTTATTATAATGTATGCAAAGTACAGTGGCCGATTGAAGGACAAGTTCAAGTGTACTACGGGGCTACTGATTCACTCCTGTTAAAAGTCAAAACTGAAAATCTATTGAATGATTTGTAAAATGGCGAGTACATTAGCTCACGAATGGACTACACTAACTGGGACGAATCCCTCTACCCAGAGCTAGTGAAACGCCAGGCCCCAAATCAATTGTTAATGTTAAAATCTGAAACGGGTAGCGATCTGATATCCAGGGGTGTGTTTCCTGGTCCGAAGGTATACTGTGTGGAAACTGCACGGCAAGGATATCAAACAAGTTTGCAACGGGGTACCTACACACTTTGTAAAAAATAATTTCGACATGAGTGTGTATAGAAACTGTGTGGAGCGTTGTTTAGTGCCAAGGGCGAAAGTCATGGTGATTCGCTCTTTACAATTTAAAAACTACACAGTTAGAGTTGAGAAAAACGCCATGTCTGCCATATCGTACAAAGTATTTGTAGTTGTGGTTGGTGTTAAGTTACTGCCAAACGTTAATTTTTTAATTTAAGACCTTGTTGATTGTACATAGTACAGAAAAAAAAGCGTTAAAAAAAAATTAAATTAAATTACCCAAAAAAAAAAGTATAAATTGGGGGGGAGGTTTTTTTTGGTTATTTAGGTTTTTTTTTTAATTCTTTTTTTTTTCTATCACTAAATAATTTCTATGTGTGTGTGTGTGTGTGTGTGTGTGTGTGTGTGTGTGTGTGTGCTATATCGGCATATAAATATAGCCTTTTTAATACCAGTCCCCGCCCGCGCCCGCCGCAGCGGGCCCCTCCTACCCGGCGCGACCCCGCCCTGGGTGCCCCAGTGGCCGCCGCCCCGGGGGGGGGGACCCCAAAATTTAAAATGTTGTAAGTAAAAGTGTATGATATTATTTCACAAGTGTGTGTGTGTGTGTGTGCACATTAGTCCAATAAATGTTGTATTTTTTATAAATAAATAAACAGAAAAAAAAGTGTATTTATTTAAGTGTTTTTTTTTCTAGTGGTTATGTAAATGTTGTATTTTTTATTATAAATAAATTAAAAAAAGTGTATTTTTTTTTATTCATGTTTAATGTGCCTTTTTCAATGTAGTTTTTTTTTTTTAAGTATTGTCACCTTTTTTTATGTATATAATAAAAGAAAATATTATTATTTATTCTTCTTCTTATTCTCGTTATTATTATTCTTCAATGGAGTAGTAGTAGTAGTAGGGAAATTATTTATTCATTAGACAGACATAGTCTACAGTTAGTTGTCCAGGTGAACTATTGAAGGGAACATGTATCAATTCAAAACACCATTCAGATCGTTTCTGTGTGGACCGTCAATGTCGGGCAAAACAACACTCTTAACTAAAATAATTAAAAATTGTGATAAAATGTTTGTGAAAAAGCCGAAAAAAATCTACTATTGCTATAGTATTTGGCAGGAGTCATATGATAAAATAAAAGCAATTGCCACCACCACCATGGGGTTGGTGCAGATACAATTCATACAGGGACTTGATGTTTTCAACATTATTGAACAAAACTCTTGGTTGATCATTGACGATCTGGCTGAATCTATTGAACAATGGTCCCAGGAAATGCTACAACTGTTCACTGTTCGCTCTCATCATGAAAAGATGTCTATTACTCGTGTTCTACACAATCTTTTTCATCATAGCAAATGTATGCAAATACTTGCTTTGAACTGCACCTACTATATCATCTACAGAGTTGTTCGTGATTCTAGCTCGCTAATGACTCTCAATAAATAAATTTATCCGGGGGCCCCCAAATTTCTGCTCTCAGCATACAATCAGGCAACTAATAAACCCTACGGCTACATCCTATTGGATCTTAATCAAAATACACCCGAGGATATGCGTGTAGTCACAGATATTTTTGACAATGAAATTACAGTATATCTCCCCGTGAACACTAAAAAGACCTATTAGTTGATATCATTACACTGAATAAACTACATGAAAATAGACATTCAGTTATAAGGACTTCAAAACCTCAGCTCAGGAAAGCAATACTCAAACACTGTTTTGACAACTATTTCATTAATCTAATATCCTAAATTTTTTTAATTTTGACCGAGGTTATTTTTAATTTTCAATAATAATTTAAGCAAAAGGAAAATCAACATCGTTCAATTGTACGTACATGGGCATCTAAAAAGAAAGGAAAGAATTTCAAAAGGAAATGACTTCTTCAGGCGGGCGGTAGCTTTTTCACACTTTTACTGCCAATAATTTCAGGACTTGTAAACAGTTTTCACTAAAGAGAGAGAGAGAGAGAGAGAGAGAATGGCAAAACACTATAAATTGACTCAAATATAACTCTCTCTCTCACCCGTCGAACACTTTGAGAACACTCTGAGTAAATTCCTTGACAATGAAAATATTGAGGATGATAAAAAACTGCTTTTACTTCAAGATGCACTTCGCCGAGTGGACAAACACAGGTCCTATCGCTCGAAGCCCACTGCTGCTGCTGCTGCTGACCCCAAAAAAGAATCATCTCCTCGGCTTTCTGCTGCTGCTGATGTAACAAATTTGAATATGTTGTATTTGTATGCGATTTTATTGAAATTTTGAATTCTAAGGCCAAAATATTTGGTCGAACAAAGAACACGACTCCTAGCATATCTCTTTGAAAGTGATCACATTCAAGTTGAGAGCAATGGGACAGGGATTATAATTCAGGGCAAGAGCTATAATCTACTTGATTTAATCTATGATATGGTTACAAATCGTAAAGGACTATTATCATTTGACACTCATCTATACAACTTTTTCAATACATTAAACTTCCCCAAAAGTCTTATTGGAAATAGACAAATTCTAAAAAAATAAATGAAGATGCATCATCGTCATCATCATCAACAACAACAACATTGATACCATTAAAAAATTAACTTGAAGAAGAAGATTTTAAATCAACTTTGGAAAATACTAGCACACCGCTAATAGCTAGACAAAAGCGAAGACAAGTCATTATCACCACCCCCACCAATAGCCAGTATACAACAGGTGATCGGACGTTACAAAACTTTCTTTCGTTCGTACTGGTTTAATCTATTATATGTTCTTATTGATGTTTTTGTGAGGCAGGGAGTTTCAGTATCCGCGCCGATCTTTAAATAGTCACCTGTGCTTATAATAAAAGTGTAAAATACTCTCTCCAGAATGACTGAAGTTACACTCTGCATAGAAATCATATATTTCATGCTAATCATTATCGAAAAACTTAAGCCTTTTACCCATTGCATATAATGCAATCAGATCTCCTGACTCTAGATGAGATTCAACGACATCACAATACACCGTACAAGTACATTCTACTTGCAATCAGTGTTTATAGTCGCTATGCATATGCAATTCCATTGCGATCAAAGAGAGGTGTTGAAGTTGCTCAGGCCATTGAAAGTATTCTCCAACGGGATTCGTATAAAAAATTCAAACGGATCGCGGTAGTGAATTTGTTAATCCCCATGTTGCAAAAGTACTAGAGAAATATAGTACACTGCTCTATCATAGTCACAGTCCTATAAAGGCTGCATTGGCTGAACAATTGATAAGACCTATTCGACTTTTAATTTCAAGATATTGTACATTGAAAAATACATCGGCTTTTATTCGTGATCTTGATAAAATCATGTTGATTTATAATCAAAGACCTCATCGATCATTGTCCAACTCTACGCCAACGGAAGCTCATCATTCTGATCAAGATACAATAGATAACTTTCTTAAACAGTATTCCAATGAATCGTCTGCTGTCAAAAAGATGAAAAATAAATTCAATGTTTGTGATACCGTTCGAATTAATAAAAAAGCTAATTTTTTTGAAAAGGGGAATTACTTCTGGTCCACAGAACTTTTTAAGGTGGCAAAAATCCGATACACTCAACCCATAACTTATCACCTGCGTGATACCAAAGATGAGGAGATTCTCGGCAGCTTTTATGACTATGAATTACAAAAAGTTAAAAATGCCAGTGAAATCTGTCAAATTGAAAAGATATTAAAGAGACGTACTCGTGGGGGTAAGAAACAGTTACTTGTTCGATGGCTAGGATACAACTCTGATTTTGATTCTTGGATCGGTGTTGAAGATATTGACAATGCCCAATGATTTCTATGTAACTTTCATGTCCAACTTTTCCGATCCTCTCTACAATGACTTGAATACGACAAGTGATTTTTGGACAAAACTCTCACCCACCATCAAATATGACGGTGCATATGAAGTGGCTCTTGTCGACTGTATTCTCAAAAATACTTATGACATCCTGGGAAATGATCTTAAATATAAAATAAAAATTAGACCCTATGATTAGCCGCCACCACCAGGTGATCAAGACCAAATTCAAAAAATCAATTGGATGGATTATCCATATATTGAATTACCCTACGAGGAGCTCACCTGCATGAATGATTTATGTCGTACTATCAATAAAAGAATTTCTGCTCGTAAGAAAGGAGCTTTTCATTTCAACTATTCAAAGGAGGAGGGCAAGATCTACATTAGTTTACCTATTGCCAATGAAAAGGTTATTCTCAATGATAACCTAAAGGACGTTCTTGGTTTTAAGCTCAATATAATCAATGATAGAAGTGCTGGAAGCACTAATTTCATTTTTGCTGACTACCCACCTGCCTTTTCCACGGACACTTGTATATTTCTCTACGCTTCATTTTTGGAAACATCTCGGGTTGGTAATTCAAATGTTCCCCTCCTACGAGTTCTTGAACGAAAAACCAACCAAGAACATGTTCACCACTACAATATAAAGCATCTTCAGTATATTCCCGTAAACACTTCCTATTTGGAACTCTGTCAGTTAACACTAAGAACCGAATTAGGTGATTCTCTAGCAATTTCAAAAGGCTTAGCAGTGATTACATGTCATTTTCGACCTATTGTCAACGACGAAGACGGTACAATAACCTAAAAAAAAATGAACAAAAGAAGAAGTCCATTTTTCAGTCCCGAGATCGATCGCAATGTTAGTACATTGAATCTAAGTCGAATGTGCCATGGATTGGAATATTACAAAGGACGTGTTACCATGTCTGGCTCTTTAGTTGACAGTTGGTTCGTTAGGTTAGATCGTTTCGCACTACTCTTTGCCAAACACTATATTGTACCTGCTGCATCAAATTTTGCTACCTCCACACTACAGGACTGCGGGTCGGGCAAGAATTTCAAGGAGAGTGTTAAGGAAAATATTAGGTCTTCAGCAAAAGCCGTTGGTGAACAATTAAAATCTCGACAAAATGGGGAGGGATTGAAAAGGATGCGTTCGCATCATTCACTCATCAGTTTCTACCCAGGCAGGAAGCAAAGGACATCAACAAGGACTTTGAGAAATAAAACAACGAAGTCCAATAAGCAACAGAAGAAGAAGAAGAAAAAGAAAAAGATTGTTAGATCAAAGAAGGATTTCTTCTCTTAAGATGACTTATCTCGCCCACAAGGAATTATATCCATCAATCAGTTCCTCATTGAATCTATTCAAAGCTGAAAATGTTGATGTCAGAGTCAAGTATGGCTACTATGAACAAATTCACCCTCAACAACCCCTCTCGGAAAATATACACTTTCAAATATATTCCAATGAAGACTATTTCATTGATTTGTCGTCAACATTTATTGATTTAAATGTTGTGGTGACGAAAAAGTCAGATAATACAACTCCAAATGCTAGTGACGGTTTCTTGTATAACAACTGCAGTCTTAGCAATTTAGTTACGCAAATTATTGTATTCATTACCGGAATATTTGTCATAACTATCATTAATTAACCAAACTATGACCGTTACAAACAATTTAGGATGTTGACGCCAAAAGCATACAAGGAGGTGAGAGGGCAATCACTGGGCTATGAATATTGAACAGCTGTTGATACCGACGGTGAGGTGACTACAGCAGTGACCGAGGATCATAATCGGGTTGGAAAATTTAAGGCTGATATATTCAATATATCCATATGGTTACCTCCCAATGTTAAGCTAAATATAACACTAGAGATCACTCCAACAAATTTCATTCTGAGAAAAATACTTCATATTTCACCTTATAAAACTTTTAATATAACATCGAAACTTATCCATATTCAAAAACAACACGTTATGAGCTCTGTTGCATTGGCAGGGGAGAAGCTAAGAGCCAATGATAACAACATTAAACTTCTTGTCCCCCATACAATCACCAATCAACGTCACATTGCCACCGGCTCTCGTAGCTATAGTGATTCATCATTTACCTATGGAGGGATCCCATTAAAATTTGAATTGGTCTTTGTGAAGAACGGTAGTGCTGTTTGATCGTAGACTGAATCGCCCCACGATTTTAATTTTTTCGTTCGTCCTAGCAATGTTTAAATCGTGAATGGTTCTTCCCTGTACGCTTTATTATTTGACAAAAAATCTCATAGAGCTCTGTACGAGTAGACTATGCAATCCCAGAATCATGACTCTCAACTATTTGAAAATGGAATAACCGACTCAATGTTTTCAAAAAATCATGGGGTTATTTTTTTGGCCTTGTCAGGTACACAGGATATGACCATAGTACGAACCGGGAATGTACGTTTAGATTTTACATTTGCCAATGCTCTGACTGAGAGTATCACCCTACTATCACTGAGTCAATTTGAAACCTATTGGGAAATCCCGCCCGACGGCAATGTTCTACTAGACCTAGCACAATGAACACAAACCAAATAATCAACGTATTTAGTATGGATCCAACATGTCCCAGTACAAGTCCTATTGCATACCTTCGGACTTCATTGAAAAAATTTCAAGTGTTAACAATACCCTAATAATTGTTAATAGCAGTCCATTGACTTTGAAGACCTGCCATTGGCTATACATCTTTCAAACAGCTAATAATATTTAATTCTTTGATCCTCTTGGCCTATCGTTTAAATTATACGCATCATACACCAGCAACTTTATTGAAAGCTCAGGGACAACCATTATTCAGAATCAACGAAGAGTAGAGGAGTTAATTACTAAGACAAGTGGCTTTCATGCACTACTCTTTTTCATGTTCAGATGTCGTGGCTACACCTACAAGCAGTTTCTCAACATCTACGTTGACTTACCTCATTTGAACGACTTTCTAGTGGAGAAAATACTTACAAGTGTATTTAATATTGATTTTAGTGCCCTAAGAATAAAATGTTCTAAAGATGTATGTAAAATTGTTTATTAATAAAAATTTATATACATGATAAGACTACTTTTCTACTATTTAGATCTCCTACACTACTAGGTATTCTTCGACAACAATTAGTGCAGGTAGATTATCTGAATTCAAAGCGTACTGATCCTGATGTAATGCAATGTCAGGATCACATATTCTAGAGTAGAGTATGACTTCACTCTTGTCATATCTCTTTGTATAGTCAATGATACTATTCTCATTCATTCTATAGAATTCACATGTTTCAATTTGCCTATTTGAAGCAATTTCACAAACAGTGTCCTCAAGTGTCGAATCACACTCCGTCACAGCCAAATAAAAATCAGTGGTTTTATAATCATAACACCCAGTGTCTTCACAACGATGACGTAGAAACCATATTCTTTTGTTGTTCCAACAGTTGAATCGTTGACCCGGTTCTTCCTCCCAGAACAATCTAAAACCACGACGATACCAATCTCGTAGCAATAAACTAAAATCACGGTTAGGATTCTTTCCAATCATACCGGGATATGTACTCTCCCACTGCTTGCATTTATCATAATGACAATTGGAGCATAGGTGACCTCTAGGATGAGAGTCACACACCTCTTCAAGACAGGAATTACAACCTTTAATTTGTACAGCATATCCTCTCTGCATTTTACACGGGTTGCATAATCTACACTTTTCATCATACTCCTCAATCATTGTGCAATTCTCACATGATGACCAGCTGCCCTGTGTGTACATACATAACGGACATGTATGGAACATTTTGTCATGTGTTAACGCTCTCACTGCCACAATGAAACTGAGCTAGAAACAAAAAAAATTGTCTGAGAGAGAAGGAGTAGTAAATCATCCTTGAGCACCATCTTTCTTATGAAAAAAAGTCCTAAATTTCTAAACTAATGTTTAAAAGCATATCCACAATATAATTTTGTCGTGTCGTGATCAATATATCAATAAATTGTTTAAATGCATTTGGACCACGATGTAGAATCTTCATACAATAGTCTAATGATGGAGAATCAGTTTTCATTATATCGACAAGCATTCCTCGAGAAAATATCCTCCTTTGAATAGACAACTCTAGAAAATCATCATCTAGAATTAAATGTTTTTCCATATGAACTAGATTCCTCATGATTCGATCTTTCTCGAATCTATCCATTTTTTTTAGTCCTAACTCTCTCACAATCAACTTCAGACTAATCAGAATTTCTTTTTTCTACTCTATGAAATATACGCTTGTCTACTATAGAAAAAGAAAAAAATACCATTGATTTAGAAACAATTTTATTGAACATGATTACAATAATAACATTTACTAATGCATTTTTTTCTCATCAATATATTTCGAGAAGACATATAATGCTGACTAAAGTTTATCTATATAGACAATATTTACTTTTTCAGAAAAACATAGTTGTTCCTTATGTTTCAATTCGCTTAATGGTATCGCGCATCGTGCAGACATAATGTCCCATTCAAGACATAGTCTACAACCAGCAGTTATTTCCACAGCTACATTAGGTAGTCGTATATCGTTACTGCTGATGCTGTCGGTTCCATCATTAATCTCTAATAGTGTAAATGCACCACTCATTTTTTTTTTTTTTTCACTAATATCCTTGCAAATAAACTATTCTCTTTGAATTCAATTCTCTTACTAATATGAATTGTAAAGAAAACTATTCCTTTTATTCAAATTCTAATAACCAATCGAGTTATACTCCTTCTTCTTGGCAAAAGGCGTAATGACATGTAGAATAGGACTACCAGAAAAACCTGTTTGGTATGGGCGCGTACGCAAAGTATATACCATCAAGTAAATTCCTTATGATATTTCAAATTACTATAGCTTCTATAGAAATGATACCTCTTTGCAAATGACCCTGGTAACCCCAATTCGTTGAAAACCTACACGCATACCCGCTGCCTCAGGCGTAGGTTTGCGGGTAGGTTTTCAATGCATTGTACGGTTACTACTTTTCTATATAGAGAACCTTGCTATAGAGGTCTCAAGACTATAGAGGATGTTTGCTATAGAGCTTTACAGAAGCAAACTGACCAATGGCTGTTTATTAATTTTTTTTTCTTCTAGGGGTGATCTTGTCGAACCAGTTATCCTAAAAGATCGGGAAACGGGCTCATTTGATCGGAAATCAAAAGTTCTAGTGACCTTTTTAAGAGAATACAAATATTAGATAACAGCTAGCTCCCCTAGCACACCAATTTTTTCCAAATTATTTTGATCAGAACATTTAGATGGCCATTTTGTTCAGCATAGTCGAAAGATCTAATAATTATGTCTTTGAGGATGAATTGAACCCCCAGAGAAAGGGGTACAAGCTATGAACTTTGTCCATTGTTTACATATAGTATTGGCTATTGGGAAGTATACAGATACTTTTCGGGAGAGGGGGGGGGAGATTTTTCGGAGGGGGGATTTACATTGGAGGATCTTTGATCTTTGATCTCCGTTTATTTTGAATTGAAGTTATCGAGTATTTTTCAGTAGGTTGCATAGCCTACATAGGTCGTCAAAAGTAATTTGTGATTGTGAATCACCAGAAAAATACAACTCGGGTTCTAATTGCAGAAAAAAAAAAATCTCGAATTGAGTACAAAATGCTGTTATGATAACATTACTGAGATAATAAACACCCTTGAGATAATGTTAACCTTGTCTAAAAGCCACAAAAAATCGTGTTAAAAGATAAATAAAAGGAATTGACTGATATATGGGGCTTGTAAATTATAGTGGAAGATGAGACCTTTCTTCGGAAAGTTTCCTTCAAAAAATTTACATGACCCTTGAAAAACTGACTCATTCCTATGCTTAGCTGTCAGCTAAGACACTGCTTTTAATGGTTCATAGCCTTTTAATGGTCTTGGTAGTTTTTTTTTTATTGTATTTTTTTGCACAAAATTAATTTTTTTTATTTCTGTAGCGAAAAATTCTGACCTGATTGAGAAAAACCAAGGTCATTTTCAGACTCAGAGCATGAAAATTAGTCGAATTCAGCTGCAAAACCCTGGATAATTTTCACAAAGTATTTTTTTGTTACCCTGTGTAGCAATTATTTATAATCTTTTTGTTCCAAAATGGCAAATAATCGCCAATATGTATTGCCATAATTGCAGAAGAGACTGAAATGTTAGCCACTTTTATGGCTAACGCATAAAATTATACACATTTTAATGGCTAACTTTTTATATATGTCATTTTAGGGTGAAGGTACTGAAAAAAATGCTTAAAAGAATGCTTTCTATATAGAGAACCTTGCTATAGAGGTCTCAAGACTATAGAGGTTGTTTGCTATAGAGGTTGCCAGAAGCAAAATGACTGATGGTTGTTCATTTTTATCTTTTTTTTCTCCCATGGGTGATTTTGTCGAACCAGTTATCCTAAGATATCAGGAAAGGGCTCTTTGATCGGAAATCAAAAGTTCTAGTGACCTTTTTAAGAGACCAAAAATATTAGATGGCAAAAATATTAGATGGCTCCCTCCCACACCAATTTTTTCCAAATTATTTTGATCAGTGGGGGGGGGGGGAGATTTTTTGGCGGGTAGGGTTTACGTTGGAGGATCTTTCAACGAAGGAATTTTTTGTGGAAAAAGGGATTTTCCATGGGGTGCTGGATTTCCTGGCCTTGTTAAAAAAACGACTAGAAATTAAATAAAAAACAAGTTATTAACCTGAAAACAACATTTTCAAAACTTAAAATGAACATAAATTATTACGAATATGAGGGGTTTGCTTCCTCCTCCAATACCTTGCTCTTCACTCAATTTTTTTTAACTTTTAAAAAAGCTTGTTATTCTAATAAAACGGTCCTTGTGTTTCATGAGACATTCTAAAATCATTAGAACAAAAGACACGTTTTTTTTTATTTAATCTCCATCAGTAAGATTATTGGAACAAGAAAGAGGTCAGGGAAGAATTCATTCAAGTTAGTTTTGCGACCTTGCAGCAGTTGAGACTTACTCCGACTAGCGCAGACTTAAATTGGAGACCATCTAAATATCAAATTCAGTGTAACCCAAAATTTTCAAATATTGTGCTCGTGGAAAACAGCAGTTTGAGTATCATATTTTCTTCGTAAAAAAATGCACAGGATTTGTGTAAAATCACATTTAAATTTTAAAATTGCAAACAAGGGAAAAGGAAGCCTACATATGTTGGGGATGGGTGCAGCTACCGCAACTATTCCAACTACTTTATTTATCCAACTTTGGATCACATAGCAAACAAGATTATTTGCTAATACCCATTTTTTTAGAGCAAGTTTTACTTTGTAAATGAATTTTTCCGTAGGCTTTCAATATTTAAAGATTAATGTTATCTTGGAAGCCGTTCTAACAGAAATTACCCGTATTATGTGAGATTGTAATGTTTTCTGCAAAACACAAAACATGAAAACACAAGGATGCGCTTAACGACTTGTGATTTAGTAAACACCGTGTTCGGTTGTCAATTTTGTTCTATTTATTGTTTAATTTTGTCAGATTAGTAAATAATTTCTTTTCAATTTATCTTTGTCCAAAATCATAGATCACAGTGTGGTTCAAATTCTAGCCTACCCCTTTATTAGCCAGCTCTGAACTCCCAACAATGAGACATGAAGAATGGAGTTTTTCCTCTGTTTTTTATATTTGATTATTTGGAAACGCTAATGCATAATCTTCACCCAATTCCCAGTTTTGCATTAACTGCGATCAAACCCTGGATCCTTATTACCAAGCAGAAATTGATCCCATTGTCCTAACCCAGGCTTGAATAAAAGGGTGTGTAGAGAAGGATTAGGACTCTATACACATAAGGAATCTTTTGATGACTCGTGATAATATGAGTTGAACTCAAAACTCGGATTTTCATTGGAAATAAAAAAGAGTTTTTACTAGTAGAAATGAAGGTTTTTTTTCCTAACTATATAGAAAAAATAAAAAAAAGTTCTCCCTCCAGAAGACATTTGGTAGGTTTGCCTTCAATATTTTAAACCATAAAACCATATAAAACTCAAACCATATTTACGAATAAATTTGAGGTACTTCCTTACAAGAAAATAGTTTTTGACGTTTCTAACTTAATTTCTAACTTAAGACAACAGCGTAAGCAATTCTGGTTAAAACAGGTCTTAGAATGAATCGTCAAAGTAAAGTAAATTGTTTTGAAGTGACTGAAATAACCAGAAATAAGATGTCCATTGTTTGAAATGACCCTGAAACTTGAGTTTCATGTTTCGTCTGAAAAAAAAAATCTATTCTAGTACCCGTTGCATGATGTCATACAGTAATTAAACTCGAATTTATCTGGAAAGAATAGCTTTTTATTGCGGAAATCAAAGCATTTTGTTTAAAGGACTTGACAAAAAGAAATGAATGACAATTCACATTTCATGTAGCATTCTTCTGACTATAGAATAGCAAATGACGGTAGAGATAAGACATGAAAAACTATTAATTTTTTTTTTAAAAGTTGAAGAATAATGAATTTGCTAAAACAATATCAAAATTTGTGGTATCATGCTTCCATGAACTGCTGCAGCTACTGGGTCATAGTTGCATAGCAGAAACTGCAAGTATAGCCTAGAACCCTGGTGTGAATTGGCTGCATAGAAATGGCTGGAGATATTCCAGTGTTGTGAGGCGGCTTGGACTCTCCACTCTTCCGTTCGTCCATCCTTACTCATGGAAGGAAAATCCTAATTCCGTTGCCTCATAATGTCGTCAAGACACATCTTTCATAAGTTTGCTGAGCTAGAACCGTGACTACAACAAACGCTACTGGGTGATTTTAAGTAGTGGCTATCCTCGAGAAAATTACAACCTAGTAAACAACAGACCATTGCACTGAATTTTGATTAATGGACGCTTCTTCTGGGTTTTGTTTGTTTTGGAGGGTTTGGGATTTTTTTTTTTGTCTAAATAACTAATTCCCACAGTTATCTCCTCATTGTAGTATCATATTTGCAGGTGGAAATACATAATGAGAAGGGGGTTATAGGCTTAAGAGTGCTTGTGCAGAACGCCGCCTTCTTGTTGATAGGAGAGCAACACTAAGTGCGGAAAACTGTGTAGTGGCTATAAGTAGAAAGTCATTTATAGTGGGTTGGTTCCCCCTTGTAGTTAATATATTTATAGGCATGAATATATAATGAGGAGGAGCTATATTTGAGGGCAAGAATCTATAAAAGTAAGTACGTAAAAAAAAATGTAAGTATGACGGCACTAGACCCTTAACGTCCAAACTGGCGGTGCTAATCTCCGTTTCGTGGCCCCTCAGCCAGGAAATGCAATGGCGGTGGGGCGGGGATTAGAGGCCATTCATCCTTTGCTTTCACACATCCTTCCTGATTACCTTCCCATATTTCTCCACGCACCCATTTAGAGGTGGGTTGACTCTGGCTGAGCTTACCGAGTCACGCCACTGACCCCCGTCCAAAACCAAATAACCGACGTCACCAAGAATCAAACCCGTGTCCCTTGGACAAAAGATTACCAGCCCAGCGTAATAATGAGTAAGTAAGTCAAGAGTCAAATGCAGCATTGAACTTTACAGTCCTTATCTGCGCTTCTGATCCCCGCTTCCCAGCCCTTCAGTCAGGAAGTACAACAGGAGGCTGAGGCCAGCCATCCTGTGCTTTCACACACCCTTCCTTTTTACTTTCTCTAGATTTCTATAGGCACCCAGTTAGAGGTTGGTAACTCTAGCTGAGTTTACAGAGTCATACCACTGACCCCCGTCCCAGACCAAAAAAGTGGCGACACCAAAATTGAACAACAGCCCTCTGGACAAAGAATTCTGATTTTAGCGTCCTTTGAATTTTTCTGCACTAAGAAGGGAGGTATTACTCCACCCCTATTTAGGCACAGTGTGCATAAAGGGAGATGAGAAAGTAATTGTGGAAAATTGGCAAAAAGTAAAACTTTCGGATTTCGGAAAATTGCAACTTTCAGGCATGAATCCCCATCCGAATGGTTTCGGATGGGTCATGAAGACCCATCCGAAGATGGGTCTTCGGAAAAAATTTCTTATTTTGGTTTCCTCAAGTCTCTTACAAATCAGCTGTTGTACATACTTTTGTATTTGAATGGATTTAGATTTACAAAACTTAATTCTATGTATATGATTTTATATTATTCTATGAATATATTTATTATATTCATATATTACATATATTATTTTTACATTTATGTATTTTTATTTTTATATGTGAATTAATATTTATTTAGTGAATTTATAAGCATTTATATTATGTATTTTATCCTATTTAATGCTAATTCTATTTATTAATATGCTTTATTTTAAGGGTAATAATATAAACAAGAGAAGCTTGTATTAGAAATTAATTGAAAAAAAATTGAATATATATCTGTTCTTTGTGCCTAAGCAGATGTATGCTCATGTTGTAGAGAGTATGCTCATGTTGATCATAAGTGTTGATCATAAGTGTTGATCATAAGTGTTGATCATAAGTGTTGATCATAAGTGATCATGTTGATCAAGAGAGTATGCTCATGTTGATCATAAGACTTATTCAAGATCCATATAACTCATTTATTTCCTTCAAAATTGAGGATTATATAAAATGCACCAATGAAATTCCAAAAATTCTTCAACAAAATGAAACAAAGGAACGATTTACAATAGACTTAGTGAATTACTAAATAAAATATGTCAAAAAGATTAAAAAATGAAGTATTATTCAAAATCCTAGAAAATGGAAAAGGTTATGCATAGAGAGAATATTTACAGACTGAAGATAAAAATCTCAGACAGAGTCTGACTCTGTCTCACAACTTTATTTTTTAAAACAATAAAAAACTTTAGCGTTAAGAGCGAGACGTTGAGGAGGGGACAGCCCATTTCATATGCGGAATAATTTCTGATCGTTTTAAGTTTTAATGTCGCTCCTTACTTTCATTAAAAAAAAACTTGCTTTATTTATTTAATATCATGTTAAGGGATAATAGAGATAATATACTGTAACATTAAATAATACTGTTATGCCAAATTCGTTCCAAACACGTGAGAATTGAAGTTGATGAGCTAGGTTTAATCAAAAATTTACCCCAGAAAGGAGTGGGGGGGGGAAGGGGTCGTAGCCAAAATAGTGGAGACTGAAGAATATATATATATATATATATATATATATATATATATATATATATATATATATATATATATATATATATATATATATATATATATATATATATATATATATATATATATATATATATATATATATATATATATATATATATATATATATATATATATATATTAAGAGTAACCTAAAAAATCCTCTTAGAAATATGTTGCCGCATAGTGTTCCAAAATTGATCCTTCATTCATGAAGAAGAACCACCCTTCATTTTTATGAATATTTTCTTAACAAGCCTATAATATGTGTTCTGTGGGGTCATTGCTCCCGCTTTAGTTCAGAAAACTGTTTTTCTGCATGACACAAAAGATTACATTCATATTATTACCGACACAAAAGAGATCCCCTCAAAAAAATATTTGAAGAAAATACTTTGGAAACTGTCGAAATGATGACATATAACTAAGTTTTATATTTTAGACCCCCTCCCCTCTAAAAGATATTTAGAGGGGTGCAATTTTTCAGGGCCGATTTTCACTCACGCGCAATTGTTAAACGAATATTTAAGTTGAGGATGAAGGATTGAAGGAGGGAATAATATCCTCCCTTACATTTAAGATAGATTTGGATATAACAGTTCGTTGATACAAACTATACAAAAACAGGGACCCTATACAAACGAAACTGAAATTCTGATGAACGAAGTTTTGATCTCAACATGTGCAACAACCAAATCTATTATTTATGTTGATTCTAAATATCTAAAACGTATTAAATTTTAAAGCTATTCATTATTTTTGTTAGTTTATAAGAACTTGTGTGATTTAAGAAACAGAAATTAGCGAATGAATCGTGCAGCAGGAGTGCTGGGGGAAAAGCACTGCTCTTATTGTGGAATTGTTATCAAACAGGTACTGATAACGAACTGTAATCAATAGTACCCGAAACTCTAAACAACGGAACTTTGATACCAATATATACATAAAAAAAATCAGATTCTTATGCACATTTCAAATATATAAGTTTTATCAATATTAGTTTTACCCATCAAAAGTTACACGCCGGAGAAAATTTGCCTTGTTTTCGAAAAAAGGGGGAAACAACCCCTAAAAGTCACGGAACTTAAATGAAAATCACACCATCAGATTCAGCGTATCAGAGAACCCTATTATAGAAGTTTCAAGCTCCTATCTGCTAAAATGTGGAATTTTGTATTTTTTGCCAGAAGAAAGATCACGGATGCGTGTTTATTTATTTATTTTTTTATTTCCCCAGGGTTGATCGTATCGATCCAGTAGTCCTAGAATATAGTGAGATGGCTCATTCGAACGGAAATTAGAAGTTCTAGTGTCCTTTTTAAGTGACCAAAAATATTGGAGGGCAACTGGGCCCACTCCCATGCTCATTTTTCTCCCGAAGTCACTCAATTAAAATTTTGAGATAGCCATTTTGTTCATCATAGTCGAAAATCTAATTAATATGTCTTTGAGGATGACTTAATCCCCCAGAATTCCCCGGCGAAGGGCTGTAAGTTATAAACTTTGCCCAATGTTTACATATAGTACTGGTAATTGGGACCGATACAGGCGTTTGCAGGAATAATTTTGCTCGTGGGGGACGGGGGGGGGGTCGGAGTAGGGATTAAGGGGGAGAATCTGTCCATGCAGCATGTTTCCTTGGGGAAAGGGACATTTCTAAGAATGGGGCGCCAGATGTCCCAGCATTATTTAAAAAACGATCAGAAACTAAATACAAAACAAGTTTTTTCAACTGAAAGTAAGGAGCAACATTAGAACTTAAAACGAACAGAAATGATTACGCATATGAGGGGGGTCTCCCCCTAGTCAATACCTCGTTTTTTACGTTAAAGTTTGTTTAGTACTTTCAAAAGAGCTATCTATTCTAATTGACCGGCCTTTTTGATTCAAGGGTTTGGAACTCTAACAAAATTCGAGATTAAACGGAAAACGCGAGGTATTGACTAGGGGGCGAATTCCCTAATATACTTAATATAAAAACATAAATATAGAAGTTCGTTACGTAAGTTAATTCGTAAGTTACGTCAGAGTAAAATTTCGAGAAAGCCATTTAGCCAGAAAAAGCAAAATTAATATGCTAATTTCGTTTTAGTTATTCATGTACGGTGAGCCAAAATCAAAGCTGCATTAATTCAAAAACGTTCAGAGATTAAATTTAAAAAAACAAGTTTTTTTAACTGAAAGTAAGGAGCGACATTAAAACTTAAAACGAACTGAAATTATTCCGCATATGAGGGGGTTCTCCCCCTAGTCAATACCTCGTTTTTTACGCTAAAGTTTGTTTAGTACTTTCAAAAGAGCTATCTATTCTGATTAACCGGCCCTTGTTATTCAGGGGTTTGTGATTCGAACAAAAATTCGAACTTTAGCGTAAAGAGCGAGGTATTGACTAGGGGGCAAATTCCCTAATATACGTAATAAAAAAATATGAATATAGAAATTCGTTACGTAAGTTAATTCGCAAGTTACGTCCGGGTAAAATTTCGAGAAAGCCATTTAGCCAAAAAAGCCAAATTAATATGTGAATTTGGTTTTAATTATTCATTTACGGTGAGTCAAAATCAAAGCTGTATTAATTCAAAAATGTTCAGGAAATTAAACTAAAAAAAACAAGTTTTTTTAGCTGAAAGTAAGGAGCGACATTAAAACTTAAAACGAACAAAAATTATTCCGTATATGAAAGGGGCTGTCCCCTCCTCAACGCCTCGCTCTTTACGCCAAAGTTTGACTCTTTCTCACAACTCTACTTTTACAACAATAGAAAACTAGGGTAAAGAGCGAGGCGTTTAGGAGGGGACAGTCCCTTTCATATACGGAATAATTTCTGTTCGTTTTAAGTTTTAATGTTGCTCCTTACTTTCATTTAAAAAAACTTGTTTTTTTTATTTCATTTCAATTAGGAATCACTAGTTGTGTATTTCATACATTACACCTAAAAGTACCGTTAGGATATCCAGTGCAAATTTTCGGAGCTACTTCAATTACTACTTCTGCTCTTAAAATTTAACTAAATCAAAAGAATGTAAGTGTATCAAAGCTGTCAAAGAGTATAGATATAATTTTTTGCGAATGACGTTAAGTTTTCTTTTTCAGGTCAAGTGGAGAAGGCATAAAACTTAATTAAACACTGCTATTCGTGTCAAGATTTTCAAAAGGGCGTATGCTGTTAAAAATTGTTGAAAAAGTTTCTCCAGTATAACAAAAGCTGGCCAAACTATAAACTCTTAATGAAAAAACCGAATAGATTTAAACCATTATTTTCTTTTTTCCTGAAAAAGACTATTTCAATATAAAACGAACAGAAATTAGTTAAAAAAAATTCCAGAAAATAAGTTTTTCAAGGAAAAAAAAGGAACTCCATTAAACCGAAGATGAACAATAGTAGAATCAAATAAACTACCAATCGTAAAACTACCACAAATCAACATCATTAAATCTCAAAATTTCTATCAGTTGCATTTCAGAAAAATATGAGGTGTGGGGGGAGGGTATCCACCCTCTGATCACTTTGGATCTTAAATTAGGGACTAGAACCTATGATTACCAATCCAATGAGCCCTCTCTAAAGTTTATACGATTACCCTTTCTATATTTACCTTAAATGCTTCCAGGGCATAACTTACAACCCTCGCCCTGAAAGCTGGGGGGAGTTGTCATCTCCAAATACATAATTTCCAAACCTTTTAACTACGTTGAAAAAATGGCTATCTTAAAATTTTAATTTGATGTGTTTGGGGGAATGAAACTTAAAACGAACAGAAATTATTCCGTATATGAAAGGGACTGAAGTTATCAAGTATTTTGCAATAGGTTGCATAGGTTGCATCAAGACGCTGGGTAATTTTAGACAGAGAAAAACTTATGCTCGGAGGCAAATAATCTTTTTGTGGAAGAGGTAAACTGCGGAAGAGACTCAAATGACTAGAAATTGAAAGTTTCAGTTCTCTTTTTGAGATTCAAAAGTAATCTGATGAAAACTAGCCCCCACCCTACCACTAACCATCTTTTCCCCGAATGTGTCCAATAAATGTTTTAAGATTTTTCCTTTTGTCCCAAATAGATCAAAGTTTATAAAATAAAACTCGAGGGTTTACACAACCTTCCAGAACACAGGGGCAAGTGTTTTAAATTATGTCCCGGGGGCATATAAGGTTTACATGGAAGGAATGATCGTACAAACTTCGGAGGGGGTTCATTCTATGGGAAATGGAATGTTCCGGTTCTCTTTTTAAGAGTCGAAATGGAAGAGAGGGCAACTAGCCCCATGCCTTTTTTTTTATCCCAAATTGATGTGATCAAGTTTTTGAAAGAGATACTGTGTTAAAAAAAAAAGTCTAAAAATTAGATAGTAAAAACTCATGGTTCAACACAAACCTCCAGAGCCCGAGGTCAAGTGTTGCATGTTATGCCCTGTGGGGATATAAGGTGCTCTGGGGGGGGGTGAAAATAGTTCAAAGATAAGATAAGCCCAAACCCCCCCCCCCCCCCTTCATAAACCTATGACCGATATTTTATTCCAAAACTGAAGGGAGCTGACCCCTGACCTTCTCTGCATGGTCTGACACCCCTAAAAAAAACTTACTAACGACATATTATTCTAAAAAATATGGCAAGTCGCCCCTTGCCTTCCATGGCCCAGCCCCCCCCCGTCTGATATTTTATTCCAAAAATTTTGGCAAGTCACCAGTGGCCTTCCATGGCCTGAGTCTCCCCCCGCCCCCCAAAAAAAAACAATAACAACAACTTATTGACAATATTTTATTCCAAAACTTATAGGAGCTGACCCCTATTCTGCATACCCGATACTCCTCCCTCCCCCGACAAAATTATCAATGATAAATCATGATAGGTGACCCCTGGCTCTCACTCCATAGCATGACCCCCCCCCCCAAAAAAAAAAATCAACAATAAACAAACAAGCAAAAACTTATAAACGATGTTTTATTCCAAAAATCATGAGAGCTGACCCCTGGTCCTCTCTCTACGGTCCCCCCAAAATCTTATTAACGATATTTTATTCCATTAATCACGGGAATTCAGTTTAATTTTATTAGGTCCTTCCAAAACTGTTCAAGACACATATATTCTTTACTACAAATTAAATATAAAAAGAACTATTTTTTTTAACTGAAAGTAAGGAGCAGCATTAAAACTCAAAACGAACAGAAATTATTCCGTATATGAAGTGTTACCCCTCCTTAATACCTTGCTCTTTATGCTAAAGCTGTTAGTACTTTTAAAAAAGCGTCCTTTTATAATTAGACTGTGTTTCAGAAGCCTTTCTTAAGAAATTGACACAAACAGTCAAAATTTAACGTAAAGAGCAAGGCGTTGGAGAGGGGGCAACCCTTCATATACAAAATAATTTTTGTTCGTTTTGAGTTTTAATGTTGCTCTCTGCTTTCAGTTAAAAAAAAACTTCTTTTTGTATTTAGTTTCTGTTCGTTTTTCAAACAATGCAGGTAAAACTGGCTCACCCTCCATGAAATAACCCCCCCTTCACGGGGGGGGGGAGGGAACTTCAAAAAAGGCTCATTCGATTGGAAATTCAAAGGGCTACTACCCTTTTAATAGTCAAAAGTGATTTGAGGTAGCCCCCCTCCCCCTTCCACGCCCATCATTCCTCCAAACACATCCAATCAAAATTTTGAGATAGCCATTTTGTTCAGCGTAGTTAATTTCCAGATAGAAAATATGTTTTTGAGGAGGACACTCCCCCGCAACCCTCAGGGCAAGGGTTTTAAGTTATTCCCAGGGGGCAAATAAGAACGATGATGGCACAATGTATTATTTATTATTTTTTTCCTTTAGAGCAGGGCACTTCGTATCGAAGTAGTTGTCGTAGAAACTTCGAAAAGGGCTCATTTAATTGGAAATTGGAACTCGGAAGTGATTGGAAGGCGATTAAAACCCCCTCCACATCAACCATTTCCCGAAACACATCCAATCAAAATTTTGAGATAGCCATTTTGTTCAACGTAGTTGATTTCCACATAGAAATTATGTTTTTGAGGAGCACAGTCCCCCAAAGCTCTTAGGGTAAGAGTTGCAAGTTATGCCCTGGGGGCATATAAGTTTTTTTATAGAACGCGTTGTCGCAGAAACTTCTAAAAAGACTCATTCGATTGGAAATTCAATGGTCTAGTGCCCTTTTTAATAGTCGAATGTGATTAGAGGACACCTAACCCGCCTCTCATGCCCACCTTTTCCCCAAACACATCTAATTAAAACTTTGAGATAGCCATTTAATTCAACGTAGTTTTAAGTTCTGGAGATTAGGTCTTTGAGGATGTCCCCCCCCCCCACAGCCCTCAAGGCAAGGGTTGTACATTATGCTCTGGGTGCATAAAAGGTTTTTATAGAACGCGTTGTCGTAGAAACTTCAAAAAGGGCTCATTTGATTGAAAATTGAAATGGCTAGTGCCCTTTTTAACATTTGTAGGTGATTGGAAGGCCACTAAAAACCGTCCCACGCACACCATTTCCCAAAAAACATCTATTAAAAACTTTGAGATAGCCAATTTGTCCTACGACGTTCAAAGTTCAGGAAATCATACCTTTGAGCCGGAAACTTCCCCCACAGTCTTCAGGGCAGGGTTTATAAGTTATGCCCTGGGGGGCAGATAAGGTTTTTATTGAAATCTTTGTCGTATAAACTTTAAAAAGTGCTCATTCGATTTGAAATTCAAAGGGCTAGTATCCTTTTTAATAGTCGAAAGGGATTTGAGGGCAACTAACCCCCCTCTCACGCCCACCTTTTCCCCAAACACATCCAATCAAAATTTTTAGAGAGCCATTTTATCAAACGTAGATGAAAGTTTTGGATATTAGGTCCTTAAGGATGACAACCCCTCCCCCCAGAGCCCTCAGGGCAAGGGTTGTAAGTTATGCCCTGGGGGCATATAAGGCTTATTTAAAAAATTATTGCATAAATCATAGGCAGCGCGATCGCGCTGCCTAAGTAAAGAACGATGCTGGCATAATGTGTTAATTTTTTTTCCATACCAGGGCACTATGTATCGAAGGAGTTGTCGTAGAAACTTTGAAAAGGGCTCATTAGATTGAAAATTGGAGTGGCTTGTGCCCTTATTAATAGTTGAAAGTGATTGGAAGGCAACTAGCACCCCTTCCACGCCCACCATTTCCTGAAACACATACAATCAAAATTTTGAGATAGCCATTTTTTTCAGCGTAATTGATTTCCAGATAGAAATTATGTTTTTGAGGAGGACAGTCCCCCACAACCCTAAAGGCAAGGGTTGTAAGTTATGGCCTGAGTGCTTAAAAGAACAATGGTGGCACAAGGTATTATGTATTAATTTTTTCCTTTAGAGCAGGGGACTTCGTATCGAAGAAGTTGTCGTAGAAACTTCGAAAAGGGCTCATTCAATTGGAAATTGGAGTGGCTTGTGCCCTTATTAATAGTTGAAAGTGATTGGAAGGCGACAAGCACCCCTTCCACGCCCACCATTTCCTGAAACACATCCAATCAAAATTTTGAGATAGCAATTCTGTTCAGCGTAATGGATTTCCGCATATATATTATGTTTTTGTGAAGAAGACTCTCCCAGAGCCCTCAGGGCGAGGGTTGTAAGTTATCCCCTGGGGGTATTTAAGGTGTTTTATAGAACGTGTTGTCGTAAAAACTTCAAAAAGGACTCATTTGAATGGAAATTGAAATGGCTAGTGCCCTTTTTAATAGTCGAAAGTGATTGGAAAGCAACTAACACCCCTTTCACGCCCAGCATTTCCCCAAACACATCCAATAAAGATTTTGAGATAGCCATTTTGTTCCACGCAGTTCAAAGTTTAGGAAATTATACCTTTGAGCAGGACACTCCCCCCACAGTCTTCAGGGACAGGGTTATAAGTTATGCCCTGGGGGCATATAAGTTTTTATTGAAATCTTTGTCGTAGAAACTTAAAAAAAGGCTCATTCGATTGGAAATTCAAAGGGTTAGTGCCCTTTTTAATAGTCGAAAGTGATTCGAGAGCAACTAAACCCCCTCTCATGCCCATCTTTTCCCCAAACACATCCAATCAATATTTTAGATAGCCATTTTATTCAAAGTAGTTGATAGTTTTGGAAGTTAGGTCTTTACGGATGACAACCCCCCTCCCCTCCCCACAGCCCTCAGGGCAAGGGTTGTAAGTTATGCCTTGGGATATATAAGGTATTTATTAAAAGCGTAGAAACCTCAAAAGGGCTCATTCAATTGGAAATTGAAAGGGCTAGTGCCATTTTTAATAGTTGAAAGTGATTGGAGAGCGACTAAAGCCCCTCTCACGCCCATCATTTTCCCAAACACATCCAATCAAAATTTTGAGATATCAATTTTTTTTAACGTAGTTGAAAGTTCTTGAAATTAGGTCTTTTAGGATGATAACCCCATCAGAGTACTCAGTGCAAGAGTTGTAAGTTATGACCTGGGGCATATAAAATTTACATAGAAAGTTGTTGTAGAAATTTCAAAAAGGGCTCATTTGATTCAAAATTGAAATTGCCCTTTTTAATAGTCGAAAGTGAGTGGAGAATAATTACCGCCCTCTCACGCCCACCATTTCCCCAAAAATATTCAATCAAAGTTTAGAGATAGCCATTTTGTTCAACGTAGTTGAAAGTTCTGGAACTTATGTATTTAAGAATGACAAACCCCCGAGAGCCCCAAGGGCAAAGGTTGTACGTTCTGCCCTGGGGGCATATAAGGTTTTTATAGATAGAGTTGTCATAAAACTTTAAAAGGGGCTCATTCAATTGGAAATTGAGAGGGCTGGTGCCCTTTGTAATAGTCAAAAGCGATTGGAGGTTAACTCACGCCCACCATTCCTCCAAACACATCCAATCTAAATTTTCAGATAGCCATTTTGTTCAACGTAGTAGAATGTTCTGAAAATTAGGTCTGTGAGAACGATAACCCCCCCCCTAGCACTAAGAGCAAGGGTTTTAAGTTATGCTCTGGGGGCATATAAGATTTGTATTGAAAGTTTGGCTAAAGAAACCTCAAAAGGGCTCTTCTGATTGGAAACTGAAAGGGTCAAGGCCATTTTTACTAGTTGAAAGTGATTGAAGAGCGACTAAATCCCTTCTCACTCCCACCATTTTCCAAAACACATCCAATCAAAATTTTGAGATAGCCATTTTGTTTAACGTAGTTAAAAGTTCGGGAAATTTGGTCTTAGAGCATGACAACCACCCTAACAGACCTTA
Organism: Artemia sp. Qi Xiang Cuo; assembly: GCF_049724085.1. NCBI lineage: Eukaryota > Metazoa > Arthropoda > Branchiopoda > Anostraca > Artemiidae > Artemia > Artemia sp. Qi Xiang Cuo. The sequence continues at coordinate 46,269,800 of NC_142809.1, read as the reverse complement.
GGGTAAGGGTTTTAATTTATGCCCTGGGGGCATATAAGGTGTTCATAGAAAGCGTTGTCGTTTCAAAAAGGGCTCATTCGATTGGAAATCGAAAGGCCTAGTGCCCTTTTTAATAGTCGAAAGTGATTGGAAGGCTTGACATTTTTATAGTAAAGATCGACGTGGGTATAATGTATTATTTTGTTGTTGTTGTTGTTTAGACCAAGGCACGTCGTATCGAAGGAGTTGTCGTGGAAACTTCGAAAAGGGCTCATTCAATTGAAAATAGAAAGGGCTGATGCCCATTTAAATAGTCGAAAGTGATTTGAGGGTACCTAATCCCCTCCCACTTCCACCCTCCCACGCCCACCCTCGCATTTGCCCATTATGTTTAAAAACTAAATGTTGCCTTAAGATTAAATCAAAATGCACTGTTTTAATACTAATTCCCAATAAGGCATCTCAGCACTATTCCAAGAACGACTGAGGGCATTATGTTCAAGCTTTCGGGGCTACTTCTGCTCTTAAAATTTAACCAAATCAAAATAGCGTAAGTGTGTCCAAGCTATCAAAGAAAGTAAACAGATTTTTTTGCAAATGGCATCAAGTTTTCCATTTCAGGTCAACAAGAGGAGGTGTGAAACTAAATCAAACAGTACTATTTGTGTTCAGATTTTTAAAAGGGTGTATGTTGTTAAAAATTGCTGAAAATTTACAAATAGCAGGCCAAACTATAAAGTCTTAAAAAAACGAAAACATTTAAAGTATTATTTTCTTTTTCCCTGAAAATACTATGTCAATATAAAACGAACAGAAATTAATTAAAAAAACTTTTTCCACCAAAGAAGTTTTTCAGAAATTACGAACAGAAATTACAATAAATAACCGAGTCAAAAACAAAACGAGCAGAAATTAACATAAGTTGGGCGCAAAACCCCTATGCCTTCCCAAGGCCAGAACAAAATTTGTACTTTACTGAAAAAATACAAATGAATGTGCATTATCAGTTTAATACACATATACTGATATTTAGTAATCAAAATGTTAATATTATTTGAATAATTAAAGTTAAAAAAGTAAAAACATTTATACTTTTTTCAGTAAAGTGCAAATTTTGTTCTTGCCTTGGGAAGGCATATGGGTTTGCGCCCAACTTGTGTTAATTTCTGCTCGTTTTGAGTTTGACTCGGTTATTTATTGTAATTTCTGTTGGTTTTGTGTTTCATTTATTTATCAATGCTGATTTGTGGTAGTTTCACGCTTGGTAGATTATTTGATTTTATTTTTGCTCTTTTTTGGTTTAATGTGGTTCTTTACTTTTCTTTGGAAAACTTATTTTGAGAAAAAAGTTTTTTTAATTAATTTGAAAAAGACTTTAATCTCTAATCGGTTTCTCGATCACTCCAGAAACACCCCCTTCCGTAGATTTTTTTCCGGAAATCAAAATTGTGAAAAAGAGCCCCCGGACAATTCCTCCAGAATATCTCCACGTGCAAAATTGAGTCGACAAAGAGGATGCAAGACAATTAAATGAATCTTGCATTGGATTTCTGTCACATCCCCCAGTGTAAGATTTTCGCTGGAAAATTCCCTCCCCATCAGACATTCCCCCCCCCCCCACAAGGAAGATTGTTCCAATGGAAATCCACAGTATATACCATCTTTTGAATTCTACGAGGCCCCCGTACCAAACCGTTTTTTCTGTTAATTTTGCAGGTCATTACACTCTTTGTCAAGAGGATTTACGCTCGGGTAATTAAAGAATGAGATGCTTGCATCAACAATACAAAGAATAAGCTCAGATACTTAATAGATTTGACGTTTACAAGAGACATTGCTAGAAAGTATTCAATAGCTTAATAGAAAAGTAACGATAGAATGACATTGTGACTTGACCTAGCGTTACCTCGCCGTTGTGATCTGTATAATACATACGTAACGATTGAAAAATAGTGTCAATTTAAAAATAACCGGCTGAAAAGTTTTTTGAAGGGGATGGGATGCAGAGAGGGGTGACTTGCTCGAGGGTTCAGGTGAAGTGGATCCAGGTACACTTGGGGTGTCGGTTATACACGGGTTCAGTTACAAGGGGAGTCAGTGGCCCGGGGCCTACCCCTTTTTTCGAAAATCGGGCCCCTGATTTCAAAATCACTTTTTCTTCTGAGTATTGGAGCATTTGTGTCAACAATACAAAGAATAAGCTCAGATACTTAATAGATTTGACGTTTACAAGAGACATTGCTAGAAAGTATTCAATATCTTAATTGAAAAGTAACGATAGAATGACATTGTGACTTGAACTAGCTTGACCTTGCCAATGTGATCTGTATAATACATAAGTCACGTTTGAAAAATATTGTCAATTTAAAAAGAAATGTCTGACAATTGTTCTGAGTGGGGGGGGTTGCATAGAGGGGTGACTTGCACAAGGGTTCAGTTAAAGGGGATGCAGTTGCACGGGGGGTTTCGGTTATACACGGGTTCAGTTACAAGGGGATTCAGTTGCACGGGGGTATCCCTTTTTTCGAAAATCGGGCTCCCTGTTTTCAAAATCCCTTTTTCTTCTGAGGCTTGGAGCATTTGTGTCAACAATACAAAGAATAAGCTCAGATACTTAATAGATTTGACGTTTACAAGAGACATTGCTAGAGAGTATTCAATAGCTTAATTGAAAAGTAACGATAGAATGACATTGTGACTTGACCTAGCTTTACCTCGCCGATGTGATCTTTATAATACATACGTAACGTTTTAAAAATAGTTTTAATGGAACAAGAAAGGGATGAAAAGTGAGTGGAGGGAGATGGGTTTCAGCGAGGGGGGACTTGCACGAGTGGTCAGTTAAAGAGGATACAGTTGAACGGGTGGGTTCGGTTATCCAGTGGTTCAGTTACAAGGGGATTCAGTTGCACGGGGGGTATCCCTTTTTTCGAAAATCGGGCTCCCTGTTTTCAAAATCCCTTTTTCTTCTGAGGCTTGGAGCATTTGGTGGCTAGATATTAAACGTAATGAAATTTAGCAGGGAGGTTCAGTTGTACAGGGTTTCAGTTATACAGGGGTTCAGTTACATGGGGGTTCCTTGTGTTAAAAAAGTAGTTTTTGTATCTTTTAAAAGAACTTTACGGGGATTGAGAGACTCAGATGCCTAATTCCATGTGATTTTTCTTTACTTGATGGTCATTAAAAACGAAATTTTTGGGTTAAATAAGTAGTTTTTGTATCTTTTAAAAGATCTTTACGGGGATTGAGAGACTCAGTTGCCTAATTCAGTGTGATTTTTATTTACTTGATGGTCATAAAAAAAGAAATTTTTATGTTAAATAAGTAGTTTTTGTATATTTTAATAGAGCTTTACGGGGATTGAGAGACTCAGTTGCCTAATTCCGTGTGATTTTTCTATAATTGTTGTTCAGTAATATAGGAATTTTGATGTTTTTTTTTTCGGGTTTTTTTATTTTTTTTTTGCTTGACTGGTTTTGAGTGACTCTTTTGCCTAATTCCGTGTGTTTTATCTTTACATGATGGTAATTAAAAACGAAATTTTTGTGTTAAATAAGTAGTTTTTGTATCTTTTAAAATAGCTTTACGGGGATTGAGAGACTCAGTCGCATAATTCCGTGTGATTTTTCTTTACTTGATGGTCATTAAAAACGAAATTTTTGTGTTAAATAATTAGTTTTTGTATCTTTTAAAAGAGCTTTACTGGGTGTGAGAGACTCAGATGCATTAGTCCGTGAAATTTTTCATTAATTGATTGTAATTAAAAAAGAAATTTTTGTGTTATATAAATAGTTTTTGTATCTTTCAAAGTATCTTTAAGGTGATTGAGAGACTCAAATGCCTAATTCCGTGTGCTTTTTCTTTACTTGGTGGTCATTAAAAAAGAAATTTTTGTGTTAAATAATTAGTTTTTTTATCTTTTAAAAGAGCTTTACGGGGATGGAGAGACTTAGTTGCCTAATTCCGTGTGATTTTTCTTTACTTGGTAGTCATTAAAAACGAAATTTTTGTGTTAAATAAGTAGTTTTTGTATCTTTTAAAAGAGCTTTACGGTGATTGAGAGACTCAGTTGCCTAATTCCGTGTGATTTTTCTTTAATTGATGGTCATTAAAAACGAAATTTTTATGTTAAATAAGTAGTTTATCTATCTTTTAATATAGCTGTAAGGGGATGGAGAGACTCAGTTGCCTAATTCCGTGTGATTTTTCTTTAATTTGTTGTCATTAAAAACGAACTTTTTGTGTTTGATAATTTTTTGGTTTATCTATTAATATAGCTTTCCGAGGATTGAGAGACTCACTTGCCCAATTCCGTGTGATTTTTCTTTACTTGATACTCGTTAAAAATTAAATTTTTGTGTTAAATAAGTATTTTTTCTTTCTTTTAAAGGAGGTTTACGGGGATTGAGAGACTCAGTTGCCTAATTCCGTGTGATTTATCTTTACTTGCTGGTCATTAAAAATGAAATTTTTGTGTTAAATAAGTATTTTTTGTATCTTTTAAAAGAGCTTTACGGGGATTGAGAGACTCAGTTGCCGGATTCCGTGTGATTTTTCATCTTTTCAGTAAAGACATTCGATATCCTAAAAGTGTTTAATTCAAACTTTTTTAAAACTTCGAAATTTTTCAACTTTATTTATTTTTTTCTTTTTGTACATAACTTAAAATGTCAAAATATGCTTACAGTTCTAACAATTTCGCTCTTTGATTGGTTGGAGACACGATGTGACTTTCCCACTGGTATTCTATGATCGGTTATTGACACTACCTAATCTATTGCATGTATTAAATCAGTATTTTTTAAGCAGTGGAACGATAAACACATAAGTCATATCTATAAAAAAAGTGAAGATGGAGCATTTTAATAAAGTGTGTTTACATAACAAGGTTATTGTAGCATTGAATGCTGACAAAGAGAAGTATTTAAACTTTGAAACAAGTACAGGTGGTAGCACTATTGGAAATGTATGAATGCATTGTCATGACAGTAAGGAATTAAAATTCTTTGGAATACCGAAAAAATTCAACTCTTATGTTGGTGATTATGCGAGATTGAGATCTCCAGAGATGATTGCACTCAAAGAGAATGCCAAAATAAAAATAATCATTGATGATAGAGGACAACTCCTTGCTACTGTTGCAGGTAACACATTACCTACTGATACATCCAATCGTCACCTTTCGGGTTTTAGCATTCAACGGAAGATCAATAAAAGAAAGTCATACTCTTCTACTAATATAGTAAGCCATATCTTGTCTGCGTGCCGAAACTGTTACCTGTGTAAAAATAATGTGATAATAGACAGAGAAATGACCAGAAAAATAAAAAGGGCATTGTCAGAAAATATCACGATGGAATATAAAGATGAATCGATGAAAAACAAAGCACCAGCAAACGTTACTGCCCTTGATCAAACAGTCATTGAACCAAATAATACCAAAGACTAAAAGCATATTGAGCCTGTTGATGAGACACCAGTAAAAATTGTCTATGACTCAAAATGGAATAATGATTATTCTACTGATTACGAACTAATAGAAGACAATAGCTATAATATCAAGAGAGAACATGGTGAACTATTTTATGGAGCAGATTCAAAATGTTCAAAGTTAATCATTGATATTAATAATGTATCATAATATATTTTTGTATTAATATTCTACATAGCATTATTTCATTAAAAATGTATTATGCATTACACTGTTACGTGTTCGTTATTTTTAGAGTCAGCTACCATATCAAACGTTTAGAATGTCTAATAAAACGTCGGAGATGTGAGAATAGACATTTGTATACATCTATTGTCAGACACATGGGAAAAAATTCTTTCTTGAATTTGCCTCCTTTATAAATAAAAAAAGACATTTCATTCAAGAATTTATGACGAAACTCTAAGTAAGCAACAAACTCTTTCCTGAAGTTACCTAAGGGATACAAAATGAATAAATTTAATTTAAGAAATTATCAAAAATATTAAGTAAGTAGCAAATTATTTAAAAAATATGTTAATACGTTTAAGCAATAAATATATTTAAACTTAACCCGTCTTTATTCTTTAGAATAGTTTTATTCATTTCATTAAATTATGAAGAAATTGTAAGTAAGTAACAATAGCTTTCTTGAATTCGCTTCCTGGACACAATACAGATATTTAATTCAAGAAATCATAATAAAATCGCAAGTAAGTAATAAAGTCTTTATTGTTTTCACCTATTGGATACACAATACTGAAATTTCATTCAAGAAATTATGATGGAATTGTAAATAGGTAACACACTCATGTTACCTCATGGACACACAATGCAGAAATTTAATTTAAGGAATTATCAAAAATTTTAAGTAAGTAGCAAATTCTCTTGGATACACAATATGGAAATTTTATTCAAGAAATTATGAAAATATTTGTAAGTAAGTAACAAACTCTTTATTGATTTCACCTCCTGGATATACAATACAGATACTTCATTCAAGAAATTATGAAAAAATCGCAAGTAAGTAACTTTTTTTTTCTCTTTATCACAAACAATTTTCACTTAGCTAAATGATGTAGAAATTTAATTCAAGAAATTATTGAAAAAATTCTCAGTAAGTAACAATTTCTTTCTTGAAGTCAACTCTTGGATACGCAATACGGAAATTTCATTCAAGAAATTATGAAAAAAATTGTAACTAAGTACCAAATTCTTTCTTGAATTTACCTGTTGGACAAACAAAACAGACATTTCGTTCAAGAAATTATGAAAAAATTCTAAGTAAGTAACAAACACTTTATTTTTTTCACAGGTTAGATATAAGACGTAGAAATTAAATTCAAGAAATTATGAAAAAATTCTCAATCTAAGTAGCAAATTCTTTCTTGAATTCACCTATTGTATAAACAAAAAAAAAACATATAGTTAAATAAATTATTAAAAAATTATAAGTAATTAAAAAAATTTATTTTTTTCAATATTTAGATATACGAATTATAAATTAAATTAAATAAATTATGAAAAAATATCAGTCTAAGTAGCAAATTCCTTCTTTAATTCACCTGTTGTATAAACAAAAAAAAAAAACAAAAAATAAATTTCGTTAAAGAAATTACGACAAAATTCTTAGTAAGTAACAAACTTTATTGTTTTCACAAGTTAGATATACGATTTAGAAATTAAATTCATGAAATTATGAAAAAATTCTCAGTAAGTAGTCATTTCTTTCTTGAAGTCAACTCTTGGATACACAATAAGGAAATTTCATTCAAGAAATTATGAAAATATTTGTATGTAAGTAACAAACTCTGTATTAGTTTCACCTCTTGGAGATACAGTACAGATACTTCATTCAAGAAATTATGAAAAAATCGCAAGTAAGTAGCTTTTTTTTCTCTTTATCACAAACAATTTTCACTTAGCTACGCGATATAGAAATTTAATTCAAGAAATTATGAAAAAATTCTCAGTAAGTAACAATTTCTTTCTTGAAGTCAACTCATGGATACACACAATAAGGAAATTTCATTCAAGAAATTATAAAAATATTTGTAAGTAAGTAACAAGTTCTTTATTGATTTCACCTCTTGAATATACAGTACAGATACTTCATTCAAGAAACGTGATTAAACATGTTTTGAAACTGCATGCTATTTGTATGTCTTTCCTTGACACCTTTCCAAACGAGCGGGGCTTCCCCACTGGTTCCTACACAGTGAAAAAAAGTGAGCAGTGGTAAAACGCCACTTTTTCAACCACACGGTTTTTTTAGCGTCCAATCCGGACATACGTGCACATTCGAAATCGCCTTATTACATTTTTTTTTTAAGGGTCAGTTCGCCGAGGGGACGTGCGCGCACGTAACCTCGGCTAAATGTACCTTAAAAAAAAAATGAAATAAAGCTATGTCGTCTTTGCATATCTCTCCTGTTTGGTCCCTAAAAAACCAGTCTGGTTGAAAACGTGGAGTTTTCGTACTGCTCACTTTTTTGCAATGTGTAGGAACCAGTGGGGAATCCCCGCTCGTTTGGAAAGGTGCCAAGGAAAGACATACAAATAGCATGCAGTTTCAAAACGTGTTTAATCACGTTTCTTGAATGAAGTATCTGTACTGTATATTCAAGAGGTGAAATCAATAAAGAACTTGTTACTTACTTACAAATATTTTTTATAATTTCTTGAATGAAATTTCCTTATTGTGTGTATCCATGAGTTGACTTCAAGAAAGAAATTGTTACTTACTGAGAATTTTTTCATAATTTCTTGAATTAAATTTCTATATCGCGTAGCTAAGTGAAAATAGTTTGTGATAAAGAGAAAAAAAAAGCTACTTACTTGCGATTTTTTCATAATTTCTTGAATGAAGTATCTGTACTCTATATCCAAGAGGTGAAACTAATAAAGAGGTTGTTACTTACATACAAATATTTTCATAATTTCTTGAATGAAATTTCCGTATTGTGTATCCAAGAGTTGACTTCAAGAAAGAAATGGTTACTGACTGAGAATTTTTTCATAATTTCATGAATTTAATTTCTACATCGTATATCTAACTCGTGAAAACAATAAAGTTTGTTACTTAATTATAATTGTTTAATAATTACTTTAAATAAATGTCTTTTTCTTTTTTTTTGTTTATCCATAAGTTTTATTATAGAAGGTATTTGTTAAATAGAATGGTAATTTTTAATTATTTAATTAATTTTATTTCAACGTCGTTTATATAAATCTTGAAAAACAATAAATGTTGTTAATTACTTATAATTTTCTCAAAATTTATTTATATACATGTTTTTTTTTTGTTTATCCAACAGGTGAATTAAAGAAAGAATTTGGTACTTAGACTTAGAATTTTCTCATAATTTCTTGAATTTAATTTCTACGTCGTATATCTAACTTGTGAAAACAATAAAGAGTTTGTTACTTACTTAGAATTTTGTCATAATTTCTTGAACGAAATGTCTTTTTTGTTTGTCCAAAAGGTAAATTCAAGAAAGAATTTGGTACTTAGTTACAATTTTTTTCATAATTTATTTAATGAAATTTACTTATTGCTTATCAAAGAGTTGAATTCAAGAAAGAAATTATTAATTACTGAGAATTTTTTAAATAATTTATTGAATTAAATTTCTACATCATTTAGCTAAGTTAAAATTTTTTTTTGTAAATAGAAAAAAAAAAAGTTACTTACGTGCGATTTTTTCACAAATTATTGTATGAAGTATCTGTAATGTATATCCAAGAGATGAAATCAATAAAGAGTTTGTTAATTAAATAAAAATATTTTAATCATTTATTGAATAAAATTTCCATATTGTGTATCCAAGAGAATTTGCTACTTACTTAAAATTTTTGATAATTCCTTAAATGTAATTTCTGCAATGTGTGTCCATGAGGTAACATGAGTGTGTTACCTATTTACAATTCCATCAGAATTTCTTGAATGAAATTTCAGTATTGTGTATTTAATAGGTGAAAACAATAAAGACTTTATTACTTACTTGCGATTTTATTATGATTTCTTGAATTAGATATCTGTATTGTGTCCAGGAAGCAAATTCAAGAAAGATATTGTTACTTACTTACAATTTATTCATAATTTAATGAAATGAATAAAAATATTATAAATAATAAATACGTGTTAATCTTAAAGATATTTATATCTTAAAAGTATTAACATATTTTTGAAAGAATTTGCTTATTAATTAAAATTTTTGATAATTTCTTAAATGAAATTTCTTCATTGTGTATCCATGAGGTAACTTCAGGAAAGAGTTTGTTGCTTACTTAGAGTTTCGTCATAAATTCTTGAATGAAATGTCTTTTTTTTATTTATCCAGGAGGCGAATTCAAGAAAGAATTTGTTCCCATGTGTCTGACAATAGATGTATACAAATTCCTTTTCTTACATCTCCGACGTTTTATTAGACATTCTAAACGTTTAATATGCTAGCTTACTCTAAAAATAACGAACACATAACAATGTAATGCATAATATATTTTTAATGAAATAATGCTATGTAGAATATTAATACAAAAATATATTATGATACATAATTAATATCAATGATTAACTTTAAACATTTTGAATCTGTTCCATAAAATAGTTCACCATGTTCTCTCTTGATATTATAGCTATTGTCTTCTCTTAGTTCGTAATCAGTAGAATAATCATTATTCCATTTTGAGTCATAGACAATTTTTACTGGTGTCTCATCAACAGGCTCAATATGCTTTTCGTCTTTGGTATTATTTGGTTCAATGACTGTTTGAGCAATGGCAGTAACGTTTGCTGGTGCTTTGGTTTTCATCGATTCATCTTTATATTCCATCGTGATATTTTCTGACAATGCCCTTTTTATTTTTCTGGCAATTTCACTGTCTATTATCACCTTATTTTTACACAGGTAGCAGTTTCGGCACGTAGACAAGATATGGTTTACGATATTAGTAGAAGAGTATGCCTTTATTTTATTGATCTTCCATTGAATGCTAATACCCGAAAGGTGACGATTTGATGTATCAGTAGGTAATGTGTTACCTGCAACAGAAGCAAGGAGTCGTCCTCTATAATCAATGATTATTTTTATGTTGGCATTCTCTTTGAGTGCAATCATCTCTGGAGATCTCAATCTCGCATAACCACCAACATAAGAGTTGAATTTTTTCGGTATTCCAAAGAAATTTAATTCCTTACTGTCATGACAATACATGCATACATTTCCAATAGTGCTACCACTTGTACTTGTTTCAAAGTTTAAATACTTCTCTTTGTCAGCATTCAATGCTACAATAACCTTGTTATGTAAACACACTTTATTAAAATGCTCCATCTTCACTTTTTTTTATAGATATGACTTATGTGTTTATCGTTCCACTGCTTAAAAAATACTGATTTAATACATGCAATAGATTAGGTAGTGTCAATAACCGATCATAGAATACCAGTGGGAAAGTCACATCGTGTCTCCAACCAATCACAGAGCGAAATTGTTAGAACTGTAATCATATTTTGAAATTTTAAGTTATGTACAAAAAGAAAAAAAATAAATAAAGTTGAAAAACTTCAAAGTTTTAAAAAATTTTGCATTAAACACTTTTAGGATATCGAATGTCTTTAATGAAAAGAAGAAAAATCACACGGAATAAGGCAACTGAGTCTCTCAATCCCCTTAAAGCTATTTTAAAATATACAAAAACTAATTATTTAACACAAAAATTTCATTTTTAATGACCAGCAAGTAAAGATAAATCACACGGAATTAGGCAACTGAGTCTCTCAATCCCCTTAAATCTCTTTTAAAAGATAGAAAAACTAATTATTTAACACAAAATTTTATTTTTTAACTAACATAAAGTAACTAAAAATCAGACCGAATTAGGCAACTGATTCTATCAATCACCTTAAATCTCTTTTAAAATATAGAAAAACTTATTATTTAACAGAAAAATTTCATTTTTAACGACCAGCAAGTAAGGAAAAATCACACGGAATTAGGCAACTGATTCTCTCAATCCCCGTAAAGCTCTTTTAAAAGATACAAAAACTACTTATTTAACACAAAAATTTCGTTTTTAATGACCATCAAGTAAAGAAAAATCACACGGACTTAGGCAACTGAGTCTCTCAATCACCGTAAAGCTCTTTTAAAAGATAAAAAAACTACTTATTTAACACAAAAATTTCGTTTTTAATGACTACCAAGTAAAGAAAAATCACACGGAATTAGGCACCTGAGTCTCTCCATCCCCGAAAAGCTCTTTTAAAAGATACAAAACTACTGCTTTAACACCAAAATTTATTTTTTAATGACAACCAAGTAAAGAAAAAGCACACGTAATTAGGCATTTTAGTCTCTCAATCCCCGTAAATCTCTTTTGAAAGATAAAAAAACTAAGTATTTAAAAAACAAATTTTTTTTTTATTGAAAAAAAAGGAAGTAATAATTTCACGGAAGTATGCAACTGAGTCTCTCAATCACCTGAAAGCTCTTTTAAAAGATACAAAAACAACTAATTTAATAAAAAAAATTAGTTTTTATTGACAATCAAGTAAAGAAAAATCACACGGAATGAGGCAACTGAGTCTCTCAATCCCCGTAAAGCTCTTTTAAAAGATACAAAAACTACTTATTTAACACACAAATTTCGTTTTTAATGACCATCAAGTAAAGAAAAATCACACGGAATTATGCAACTGAGTCTCTCAATCCCCGTAAAGCTCTTTTAAAAGATACAAAAACTACTTATTTAACACAAAAATTTCGTTTTTAATGACCATCAAGAAAAGAAAAATCACACGGAATTAGGCAACTGAGTCTCTCAATCACCGTAAAGCTCTTTTAAAAGATACAAAAACTACTTATTTAACACAAAAATTTCGTTTTTAATGACCATCAAGTAAAGAAAAATCACACTGAATTATGCAACTGAGTCTATCAATCCACGTAAAGCTCTTTTAAAAGATAAAAAAAATAATTATTTAACACTAATATTTCTTTTTTAATGGCCATCAATTAAAGAAAAATCACACTAAATTAGGAAACTGACTCTCTCAATCCCAATAAATTTCTTTTAAAAGATACAAAAAGTACTTTTTTAACGCAAAGACCTCCCCATGTAACTGAATCTCTGTATAACCGAAACACTGTACAACTGAACATCCGAACTAAATTTCATTACGTTTAATATCTAGCCACCAAATGCTCCATGCCTCAGAAGAAAAAGGGATTTTGAAAACAGGGAGCCCGATTTTCGAAAAAAGGGATACCCCCGTGCAACTGAATCCCCTTGTAACTGAACCCGTGTATAACCGAAACCCCCGTGCAACTGTATCCTCTTTAACTGAACCCTCGTGCAAGTCACCCCTCTATGCAACCCATCCCCCTCAAAACACTTTTCAGCCATTTCTTTTTAAATTGACAATATTTTTCAAACGTTACTTATGTATTATACAGATCACATCGGCGAGGTAAAGCTAGGTCAAGTCACAATGTCATTCTATCGTTACTTTTCAATTAAGCTATTGAATACTCTCTAGCAATGTCTCTTGTAAACGTCAAATTAAAGAGGCTGAGTTACAAGGTCGAACCTTAAAACGTACAGGGTTTGGAGGCACAGTTGGGGGGCTGCCGCCCCCAAACCCCCGCTTTCGCAGCCTTTAAATAAAAAAAAGTTTTTTAAACTGAAAGTAAGGAGTGACATTAAAACTTAAAACGAACAGAAATTATTCCGTATATGAAAGGGACGGTGCCCTCCGCAACGCCGCGCGCGTTACGCTCAAGGTTGACTTTCTCACAACACGTTTTTTTAAAAAATAAAAAATTTATCGTAAAGAGCGAGGCGGTGAGGAGGGCCCCGCCCCTTTCATATACGGAATAATTTCTGTTCGTTATAAGATTTAATGTCGCTCCTTACTTTCAGTTAAAAATTTTTTTTATTTAAAGGCTGCGAAACCGGGGGTTTGGGGGTGGCAGCCCCCAACTGTGCCTCCTAATCCCTGTACGTTTTAAGGTTCGACCTTGTAACTCAGCCTCTTTAACTCTTTAGAAAACGTAGTTTTTTTCAAATAATTTCTGCACGTTTTTTTACAGTTTATTACTTATTATTGCTTGACTAACTGTTAGATGATTGTGTATTATTCTTTTCTTTCTCGACAGGGTGTTTTAAGGGTCGACCTTGTAACTCAGCCTCTTTAACTCTTTAGAAAACGTAATATTTTTCAAATAATTTAAAAAAGAAACTGAGTTTCCTTTTTAAACTTTAAATTCAGTATATAAAAAATTTGCTCTGACGGTGAATCGAACCCGGATCTTCCGCCTGACAGTCTGAAGTATCAACCGCTTTACTAAAGAGACATAATTGTATTTGTTTTTTAGTAAGGGGAATTTATTTTTGACGCAAGGAAATCCCAACAAAACTTGATATTTTGTTTTTGGAAAACAGGGAAGGAGTCATCAGATTGAGCTGAAATTTCGAGGATAAGTTCCACGGCCTCAGTAAAAGTTATTCTCTAAATTTCAGCCCGATCAGACAACATTAAAGGGGGGTTGTGGTGGGAAAAATTAACATGGGCTATTATAGGAAAACGAGGTTTTTCGTAAATTTAAATTCAGGGGATAATTTTTTCGGTTTGAAAATATCAAAAGGCCCTAACAGGTCAAATTCTGCTTCGAATGAGCCCTCATTCACCCGGATCAGTTGCCAACTGTGGCCTGTAGGCGTGGATAAGAAAAAAAAGAGAAATGAATTTTAAGTGGCTATATTTGGTTTTTTGAAAACAGGGAAGGAGTGATTGAATTGAACTGAAATTTCGAGGATAAGCTCCCGGGCCCTAGGAAAGCTTAACCTGTATATTTCAGCCCAATCGGACAACGTTAAAGGGGGGCTGTGGTGGGAGGGTCGAAACTTCCGGCCCAGTTTACCCCATGAAGATAAAGTCGGAGGAGGATGAAATTTTGTAAGTTTCTTAGTTTGAGCTTGGGCTACAAAATGCAATTACCGCCGTCTCTCTGCGACCTCTAGGACCTGAAATCGCTTAACATTGTGGTGGGTCGCCTCTTTACAGAGGCACAAGTGTGCCTCCTTGATATTTCTTGGCCTCGAAGTAAGGAAGAAAGGCTCGCAAAAAGTTGGAGGCAGCTCATCTGATTGCAAATTCTGAGGTCTTGCATCCTCTTCAAGGCACGGTTTGGAGTCAATCGATTACAATTTTCACAATTTTAGTTACACGTATAGGGTGAACAAAATTTCAAGATAATCCTTCTAGGAATAATATTCGAGATATTAAGTTTCAAAAGCGGGAACCAAGATTAGATTTGTAAAGACATCCTTTTTTTATCAGAACAGCAAATGTGCAAATGTTTGCCTCTTTGGGGTGATATGATCAGGAACAAGGACCCCAAACACAAATAGCCCATTTAAAGTAGAAAGCTTTATAGATGGATTTTGGTAGAAAAGTGGACACGTTATACCCGTAATACTTTAGCGTAAAGAGCGAGGTATTGACTAGGGGGCGAACCCAATCATATACGTAATAATTCCTGTTCGTTTTAAGTTTTGATGTTGCTCCTTACTTTAAGTTAAAAACTTGTTTTTTTTATTTAATTTCTGATTTTTAAAAATAAAATTATGCTGGGAAATCCCGTCCCCCCTTCCAGCACTGTCCCTTCCCCCATTAAAACATTCTCCATGGAAAGATTCTTTCATGTAACTCGCGACCCCCCCCCTCACTACCAGAAAAATCCCCCCTGAAATCGTCTGTATATACTATAGCCAGTCCTATATGTAAACATTGGGCAAAGTTCGTAACTAGCAGCCCTTCCCCCGGAGACTGTGGGGGATTAATCATCTTCAAAGATATAGTTATTATATTTTTTGACCATGTTGAACAAAATGGCTACCTCAAAATTTTGATCGGCTGACTTTGGGAAAAAAATGAGCGTGGGAGGGGGCCTAGTTGCCCTCCATTTTCGGTAGCTTAAAAAGGGCACTAGAACTTTTAATTTCCATTCAAATAAGCCCTCCTGCGATATTCTAGGACCACTGGGTCAATACGATCACCCCTTGGTAAAAGAAAAAAAAACAAATAAACACGTATCCGTGATCGTTCTTCTTGCAAAAAATACAAAATTCCACATTTTGGCAGATAGGAGCTTGAAACCTCTACAATAGGGTTCTCTGATATGCTGAATCTGATGGTGTGATTTTCATTAAGGTTCTATGACATTTAGGTGTGTTTCCCCCTTTTTTCGAAAATAAGGCAAATTTTGTCAGTCGCGTTACTTTTGATGGGTAAGACTAAACTTGATGAAACTTATATATTTGAAGTCAGAAATAAAAATCTGATTCTTGTGATGTATCTATTGGTATAAAAATTCCGTTTTTTAGAATTTTGGTTACTATTGAGCCGGGTCGCTCCTTACTTACAGTTCGTTATCACGAACTGTTTGATAAACACACAAATAAAACTCAACTCCAGGGACTGATCAATGATCCCAAGGTCCTAAATGTAGCCCTTGTAGAACTCGAGTATTCATATTAATATATCACCGATTATTGACCAAATAACAAAGTGCTAACTTCGAAACCGAAAGAATACTGAAAAAAGGCACTGTGCACTACAGAAAAAAGAGAGAATCCTCCTAAAGATTATTCATTTGTACTAGTAGAAAGAAGATGTTTTTTTATAATTGTATCGAAAAGACGGAAATGAAAAATAATCTTTTATTTTCAGCGGAATACTGTTCCCTAATTTCACTCCAACGTATTTGATAGAAAAAGCTGCTCTTTGCGTGTGTCAAATATCCGAGATAAGAGAAAAATGTGTAGATGACGACGTTGGATAAGCATGAAAATACGACAATAAATGAAAAAGGACAAGTTGTATTAGTCCTGGGGGTGCTAGATTATTCATGTATTTTTGCATGAAAACAGCAGTTTGGAGCTAGCAAATTTGTCTTTCTGTTAGTAACTGAGATTTAAAAAAAACTTCTTTAGTATTATGTTTATCAAAATAAATTGACTTTATAGCTCTATTTTGTAAGATTTGAATTGTCTTTAAATTATAACAGAAAGAATTAGCCCAAAAACAACAACTATACTGAATATACTATTACTACTACTACTAACAACTCATTGCAGCACCAAGTCGCCTGAGGCCAACACAGCTACGCACGTCCCTCCTCCATTCCAATCTATGTAATGCCTCCCTTTTTACACCCTCCAAAAAAGTCCCATTTCCCTTAAATCTTTCTTTATGAAGTCCTCCCACCAAAAACGAGGACGACCTGCTTTCCGTTTAGCCCTAGACGGTTGGCCAAAAAGAAAAATCTTCGGCAATCTGTCATCCTTCATCCGCACAACGTGCCCTAGCCACCTCAACCTTTCTTTCATTGTATCCCTAGAGACCGGTTGTGAACCACATTTTTCGTATAGCCTATTATTTGAAATACGGTCAGTCAGCCGGGTACCCAGAACAATCCTTCAGCAATTTCTCTGAAAAACATCTAGCAAATCTTCATCCGCTAATCTGAGCTCCCATTCTTCAGAGCCATATTTGACCACTGTCATCAATGTAGCTTCTAATATTCTAATCTTGGTTTGCAGACTAATCTTCCTATTCTTCTAAAACTTTTTTAACTGTGAAAAAACACCCTGAGCCATGGCTATTTTACTTTTAAGACCTTCACAGCTCCCACCATCTTTACTGATAATACTACCAAGGTCAGTGAAGCTGCCCACCTGATCAATCTTTTCATTACCCAATGTCACCTTTTCATCTTCACTTATTCCTAGCCTTAGTGACTTAGTCTTTTTAACATTAATTTTCAAACCTATTCTAGCACCCTGAACTCGCAAAACCTCTAAAATTTTATTCATTTTGCTCACACTTTCATTTAGGATGCTTAAATCATCAGCATAATCTAAGTCCAGGAGACATTTTCCCCCCCATTTGATTTCGTGGTCTCCCATTGCCTTTCCTGTGCTCCTTGATACAAAGTCCATCAAAATAATCCATATAAAGGGGGATAGAACACAACCCTGCTTAACTCCTGATTTAATACAAAACCAGTTGCTAACCTCATTTCCTACCTTAACCGCAGCATTGTTATTCTCGTACATAGCACTAATCACTTTAATGTATTTGTCTGGTATACCATACAAAGATAAAACCTTGACAACTCAGGCACTTCTCGATTATTAGCCTAAGAGTGAAGATTTGGTCGACACATCCTCTACCTTTTCTAAAACCGCACTGTTCTTCTCTTAAAACTTTGTCTACGGCATCTCTCAGTCTAAAAGGTATCATATTACTAAGTAAGTTACCACCTACAGAAACCAGACTAATGCCTTGATAATTGCCACCCTCACTTCTATCATCTTTCTTATAAAGTGGCTTAATTAAGATTTTCCTAAGATCGTTATGTACTTCCCCTTTTTCAAAAATCATATTAATAATCTTCAGTAACTTATTTCTAACCTCAGAGCCACCATATTTGATAAACTCATTTACCACCATATCAGCACCTGGAGCCTTATTATTGTTTAATCCTTTTAGTACTGTCTCTAATTCTTCCTTACAAAGCAAATCTTCCTTTACATCCAAGGTATCACAAACTTTTTCATTTCCCTCTATATCTTTTGCTGCAACTCTATCTCGGTTTACCAAATTCTCCAAATGTTCTGCCCATCTCTCTTTAGTTCTTTCCTTATTACTAATTATGGCCCCATTCCTATCTTTAACTAGGCCAAGTCCGGATTGACTACTCCCTCTCAATTTATTAACATGCCAGTACAATATTTTACTATTATGCCGTCTAGCTGCATCTTCCAGATCCTCGGCAATTTTATCCAAGGCCTTCACTTCACACTTCCTAAGTTCATATTTTAATGCATTCTCCACTTTCCTTACATTCCTTTGGTTTTCATATGATCTATCACTCAGATAATTCTTGTACAAGTCCTTTCTCCTTTTTATTAAACAATAAGCTTTTTCACTGATATTCTTAGCTGCAGTTCTAGATTTCTTCCCTAAGACACCTTCAGCAACTTCACAAATTATTTTTCTAAAATTATTCCAACTATCTTCCAGATTATCAAATTTTAAACTCTCAAGTTTAGTATTCAACTTTTCCTGGAAAGTTTCTCTCAAATTCTCATCCTGGAGTCTTCCAATCATAACTTCCCGGGAGGTAGTTATCCTTCTTTTACTTCTGCTTTAAATTAACCCTTGACACTACTAGATGGTGATCTTTACTTTTATAACATCAATAACAGCACTCCTATATACCCTAGTATCTTGTACTGATCCCGCCAGTCTTTGGTATACTATAACATAATCAATAAGGTTTGCTGTCTTAACATCACGTGAATACCATGTTAACTTAAGAGCCATTTGATGATAAAACACCGTATTGGTTATAACTAGAGTGTTATACCTACAAAATTACAAAGGTCTGTAGCCATTACCGTTTTCTTTTCCTACATCAAATTTAACTATGCTAGGGTACTATCTATCGTTATTTCTACCAGCCTGGGCATTAAAATCTCCTAGTAAAAACATCATATTTCTACCTGGGATCCTGTCTATTTGCTCCTGTAGCAAAATTCATCTGAGTCACTAGTATCTCCGTCAGTCGGTTCTACAGGGGCATATACTACTATAACTGATACCCTAAACTTTTTAGTCATAAAATGAGCAATTAGTATTCTATTATTAACCCTTAACTGGTAGGGTGTTTTTTTTTATAACACTCATGGTAGGGTGGGGTCAAAATGACTCCAATCTTCTGAAGGGTACCAGTCAATAAAATATTTAGATGGAAACATGATCTTTTATTTTCAAATATATTGACATAACTACCATTGAAACCAATAAAAAGATTGTTTCTAGATGCAGCTTCAGCAAACAGTCACTGCATGTTCCTTACAGACACTATTTTACAGATGGCACAGCATAAGGTAGTCTTGCGGTCCTTTTCCCTGGGACAGATACCACATCGAGCTCGTTTGGCTGCAGAATTTTGTTCCCCAGTGTTCTGGCTTTCTGTAAAGGGAATCCCAGCAACCTGGCACGTAAGTCGACAAAGTTCTCGTGGCAAAACTTTGTTTGAAGATCTGATGGTGCAAAATGGTCGGACCAAAGCCATACCTAGCCGTATGAGGACCTCATGGTGGGATATACTCTTCTCTTGATTGCTATTTTGATTTACAAGCACAGAAACGTTCACACCAGCAACGTCTAATAGAGCAAAAAACACTGCCATTGGCCAACGGCGTGTTCTACGGCTTGTGGTATAGTTCGCGCATTTCTGGTCCAAACTGTCAACTCCACTCTTTGTTGAGTTGTAAAATTCAATAATTTCCGGTTTTCCCGTGTATTCGTCGACTTTAAGAGTGTGATGCAGTGATGATATCAACACGACGGCCTTGCTTTTCTTTGGCACAAATGAAAGCACTGTTTTATCACTTTTAAAGCCAAAGAGTGAACTCCCTTCCTGGCGAGTTTTGTTTGGCAGGAAACTGTCAGGTATTTCACGTTTGTTTTTCTTTACAGTCCCTACATAGGTCAGCTTCTGTTTTAGAAGCTCATCTACAAGCTGAACGGAACTGTACCAATTGTCGGCCGTGATATTTCTGCCTGAGCCAGAAATGGTCCTCAAAGTAAGAGCTGTCATAGTTGGTACCAAAAGATACTCGGATCCAAGCAGCTTGGCCTCCTTTCCACAGTAAATGAACGCATCGCAGAGATAGAAAATACGGGCGTCTGCTAGGCACTGCATTTTGATGTCGTATTTGTTGGGTATTGTAGGAATGTACATACGAAAATGACATCTGCCTCTAAACCCGATAAGCATCTCGTCGATAGTGACGATGTCTGAAGGAGAGTAAAGTTTGCTGCAGTTTCTAACAAATTGCTCGTAGATATCGCATATCGATGCAAGCGGCGTTCCTATTTCTAGATGAGTCGATGGATCGTCAAAGCGAAGGCAGGCCTCAATGTAGAGGAACCTTTTCAGGCTCATGGTTGCTCAAAAAATATCTCTCCCAGTCCTATCGCTGGCAAACAGGCCAGTTGCATCTTCGTTTCCTGACTTGAAAACTCCGGCAAGGTATATGAGACCACAAAATGCCCGAAGTTCTACCTGATCAATTGGCTCCGTAAATGTCTGCCTATCCAGTAGATCGGCTGCAAAATTCGCACGATAGAGATCCATTTTTCTGTTGGTATGCTCCACCACTGCATCAATAATATTTTCAGGGAAAAGAAAACCCCAAGCAGTTTCTGGTTGCAAAGGTTGACCTGTTCGTGCTGGTCCTTTGGGGCCAGCTCGTTCAGTCACGATGTTTATAGCTCTGGTTTGGCTCGGGGGTGGTGCACTTTTTGACCACTTTGTTGTTCTGTCACGTCCTAGTAGCACATCCTTGCGTGTCCATCTTTTGGTTCTCTAAGAAAGAGGCACATCATCAAGGTCTGGCTAACCTGAAGCTGGTGAAGGCTGTACTCTGAATTGACTTGAAGGAGCAGCAGCTTCATTGGATTCTTCTGCCCTTTCTTCTGATGATAACATTTCATCTGAAACAAGGTTTTCCTGCTCGCCATTCGATGGTCTGTAGTCATCGTCGTTCTGGGTATCGGATCCACTTGATAAATTGTTATCTTCCTCAAGTATCTGAATGACATCTTCCTCTATAAGCTACTCCTTAGCATGGGTATCCATTCTTTCTCTAAGGGTAGAAGAAAATGCTAAAGTTTTCCACACGAATAACTTTTCAACACTGAAATCCGGAAAGAAAAGGTGAAAACGGCCAAAACAGAGAAATTAAAAAGTGAAATCCAACTAGAATTTACGAAAAAACAATTAAATCATTCTTGGCAATGACAGTAACGTGTAATACTAGCAACAAATATCATATTTCTTCAAAAAAACAAATCTTCATTTTCCTTTTTTTGTAACGTTAATGGTAGAGTGGGGTCAAAATGACCCCAGACCACTCTTACCTCCTCTGCCTTTTGTGCCAGCTACTCGACTGATTGTATGCTTCAACACCGCCAAGTTTCCGGAGAATACACGAGAAAACAGCACTTTGCTCCTAACGGCATAGGAGGAATACACTCTCAAAGGGTCCTTGGGGTCAAAAGGACCCCACCCTACCAGTTAAGGGTTAATACCATCCCAGCCTAAGCAAGACCTAGCAGCTTCCTTATTTATCATGTGCCCTACTCTCTGTCTATGTACCCCATCCGTCCTGCCTGAGTAAACAAATTCTATATCACCTAATTTCATGCTTCCTACCCCTGGCATATGAGTTTCTGAAACTCCTAATAAAAATTTTTGCGGAAGCTATGCAGAATCCCAGCTGCTCTTGCAATTTTATAGATACTGAATTTACGTGTTCTTTTCTTGACAATAATTTTAAATTATTACACCTAAAAAGGAGTAAATGATTTCACCTATTTATCAATATCTATCAGCTGTTAAAGATATTTCAGTGTTTACCTTTTCAATAATAGAAAAAATCGTTTAATATGTTTTTTTAATATAAATCAATAAACGATTACCTCTCGTATATTTTATTAGATCATTCAACGTGCTCTAAACCCAAAACGAGAGAAATATATTCTCTATTTGGGGGGAGAGAATTCTCCCTTCTCTTCCCCAACCCTACCAAGTGGTCGTAGAAACTTTGGAGGGTGCTCAGTAAATCGGAGATTGATAGTTCTAGTCCTTTTTTAAGTGACCAAATAGACTGGAAGGAAGCTAGTCCCCTCCCACGCCCCCTTTTTGCCAAATTATTCCGATCAAAATTTTTAGATAGCTATTTTGTTGAACATAGTTGAAAGGTCCAATAACTATGGCTTTGGGGATAACTCGACTCTTCACAAATCCTGGGGGAAAGGCTGTAAAGCGAGGGATCTGCTTAGGGGAATTTTCCACGATGAGAATTTTCCCTGGGGAGAGAATATTTCGGGGGTGAGTTTTCCAGGGGAAATTGCCAATATTCCTATAAGAAATTATTTTTATTGGTTTTTACATTCTCTTTACTGACTAAATTTAACATGTGGAGATGTTCCGGGTGAAATTTTCTGCGGGGTTGGAATTACCTAGAGGATTTTTTCAGAGGAGGGAGGAATTTTCACAAGAAAAATTCTCCTCGGGGGCAATTTTTTACTGGAATTAGGGGAATTCCCGGGAAATATTTCCCAAGGAAGGTGGATTTCCGACATGATTAGGAAAATGATCAGAAATTAAAGGCTTTTTTAAATGAAAGTATGGTAAGGAGAATTTTTCAGGTAAGATCCATCGCAACAAATTTCCCTGGGGGATTTTCAGTGAGGATGGAAGTGTCCGAGGGAAATTTGCCAGGGGGGTATCTTACATAGGAGAAACTTTATTTTAAGGAATTTTCTGAAGAAGAAGGGAATTTTCAGTCAGGGGGAGATGTATTTCCTGTTTTATTTGAAAAACGATTAGGAATTGAATTAAAACAGCAAACTTTTTCAGCTGAAAGTAAGCTGAATGTCCTGGGGCATATAAGGTTTTTATTGAAAGCGTTGTCGTAGAAACTTCAAAAAGGCTCATTTGATTGGAAATTGAAAGGGCTAGTGCTTTTTTAATAGTTGAAACTCAAAAAGGGCTCATTCGATTGGAAATTGAAAGGCCCAGTGCCTTTTTTAATAGTTGGAAGTGATTGCAAGGCTTGAAATTTTTAAAGTATAGATCAATGCGGGTATAATGTATGATTATTTGTTGTTGTTGTTGTTGTTTAGACCACGGGACTTCGTATCGAAGAAGTTGTCGTAGGAACTTCGAAAAGGGCTCGTTCGATTGAAACTAGAAAGGGCTGATGCCCTTTTAAATAGTCGAAAGTGATTGGAGGGCAACTAGTCCCCCTCCCCCGCCCACCCTCCCAGTTGCTTTTATGTTTAAAATCTAAATTTTGCCTTAAAATTCAATCAAACTGCACTGTGTTAATGCTAATTCCCAATAAGGTATCTCAGCAGTATCGCAAGGACGACTGAGAGTATTATGTTCAAACTTTTGGGGCTACTTCTGCTCTTAAAATTTAACCAAGTCAAAATAGCGTGCGTAAGTGTATCCAAGCTATCCAAAAAAGTAAGCAGATTTTTTTTTTGCAAATAGTATCAAGTTTCCAATTTCAGGTCAACTAGAGGAGGTATGAAACGAAATTTAATACTACTATTTGTGTCCAGATTTTTAAAAGGGTGTATGTTGCTAAAAATTGCTGAATTTTTTTTCTAGCATACAAATAGCAGGCCAGACTATAAAGTCTTAAGAAGTAGAAAGGGGGGTCCGACTCGTGACGGGCACCCCTGCTGCCACCTACAACTTTTTTTAACACCAAATATGGGCATAGCCTTCCTAGGGCGAACACGTGGTTAATGGGGTCAATGACCTAAATTTCCAAAGGTGTTGATGATTTTGATGTTGTAAGTGCACGCTCTCAGCGAATGTCAAGGTCGATGTTGTTGTTGTTGTAAGCGCATGCTCGAGGCGAATGTTATGCCGTCCAGGAATTTGGAACACCTGTGCTGTCGACCTCAATTCCCCTATCGTGAATCAATAATTCCCCTTAGAAACAACAAATTAATTCCCCTTTCTTGACATATCAATCAACCAATGACATCATCTGTCAGACTTTAAAAATTTTCGCCTAGAAACAATTTTCCAGGAATAGATCCAAGTCATTAATGTCTTTGCCTCGGAAACAACTCTACTGGTCGAACTCCAAAGATATTAATAACCAAACGCCATGGAAACAATTCTCCAAGAAACATCTTAGCGATGAATTGTTTTAGCGTGGGAATCAGGTTTCTTAGTAATTTGAAATGCGTCAGCGCAGAGATGCCAAAAACAAAAGGAACACGCTGAAATTACGTTTAGGGATTATTTGGGCGAAACCGTTTTAGACAGGTTATGGAACTATTTCGGCAAAACAGTTAGAGACATTTTAAAAGATGATTTAAAAGATGAGTTTAGAAGAGGATTTGAATGTGAAACTCTGTGGTCGTTATAATACACAAGCTCTATTTGAACTGTGATGTGAGGTCCCCTACCACAACCCCAAAGGTTTCTGATCCCCCCAACCCAACCCCAAAGGAAGCCCCCCGTCCTCAAAGGTACTCCCGGCGCCCAAAGAGTCCCCGGCGCCCCAAAGGCTCCTGAGCCTCCATTTTAATACTTTTTTAAGGCTTTATTATATCTTTTCAGAGCAAATTATTATTTTAGGGAATTATTTCGGCGAAACAGTTAGAGACATTTTAAAAGATGATTTTTGAAGAGATTTTAGAAGAGGATTTGAGGATGAAACTCTGTGGTCGTTATAATACACAAGTTCCATTTGAACAGTGTTGTGAGGTCCTCTACCCTAACCCCAAAGGGTTCCGATCCCCCTACCCCCACCCCGAAGGAAGCCCCTGGTTCTCAAAGGTCCCCCAAGCTCCCAAAGGACCACCCGGCCCTCAAGGGTCCCACAGACTCTCAAAGGCCCTCCCCGGGCCCCGTCTTATGTTGATGTGTGTTGTCCGAAACCTATGATTTGCGGTGTATGGGTTGCTATTTTTGACTTTTCTGAGTTGGATTTCTTAATCTTTCATAGGTATTTGTTGCCTGAAACCTATGATTTGTGATGGATGGTTTGCTATTTTTGACTTGTATGAGCTGAATTTCTGACCCTTTCCTAGGTGTGTGTTGTCGGAAAATTATGATTTGAGATGTTTAGTTTCCTAGTTGAAATTTTCAGATCTAGAATTCTCACTTTCTCATAGGAGTTTGTTGTCTGAAACCTATAGTTTGGGATGAGTAGTTTGCTATTTTTGACTTTTCTGAGCTAGGCTTCCTAGCCTTTCATAGGTGTGTGATGTCAGAAACTCATGATTTGGGATATGTAAATTACTATTTTTGACTTTTCTGAGCTAGATTTCTTAGCCTTTCATAGGTGTTTGTTGTCTGAAACCTTTAGTTTGGGATGAGTAGTTTGCTTTTGTACTTTTCTGAGCTGGATTTCTTAGCCTTTCGTAGGTGTGTGTTGACTGAAAATTATGATTTGGGATGGTTAATTTGCTATTTCCGGCTTTTATTAGCTAGGTTTCTTAGCCTTTCATAGGTGTGTCTTGTCAGAAAATTATGATTTGGGATGTGTAGTTTGCTATTTGGACTTTCCATAGCTAGGATTCTTAGTCCCTCATAGATGTTTGTTGTCTGAAACCTATAGTTTGGGATGAGTAGTTTGCTATTTTTGACTTTTCTGAGCTGGATTTCTTACCCTTTCATAGGTATGTGTTGTCAGAAAATTATGATTTGGGATGTGTAGTTCTCTAGTTGGACTTTTCAGAGCTAGGATTCTTAGTCACTCATAGGCGTTTGTTGTCTGAAACCTATAGTTTGGGATGAATAGTTTGCTATTTCAGGCTTTTATGAGCTAGGTTTCCTAGTATTTCGTAGGTGCGTGTTGTCTGAAACTTATGATTTGGGATATGTAAATTACTATTTTGGGCTTTTCTGAGCTAGATTTCTTAGTCTTTCGTTGGTGTTTGTTGTCTGAAACCTATGATTTGGGATGGGTGGATTGCTATTTTTGACTTTTCTGAGCTAGGTTTCATAGCCTTTCATTGGTGTGTGTTGTCAGGAAATTATGCTTTGAGAATGATTGATTTGCTATTTCAGGCTTTTCTGAGATAAAGTTTCCTAGGATTTCGTAAGTGAAAGGTGTCTGAAACCAATAGATTGTGTTGAGTAGTTTGTTACATCAGGATTTTATGAACTAGGTTTTTTAGCCATTCATAGGTGTGTGTTGACTGTAACTTATGATTTGGGATATGTAATTTGCTATTTCCGACTTTTCATAACCAGATTTCTCAGTCTTTCGTTGGTGTGTGATGTCTGAAACCTATAATTTGGGATGTGTGGGGTGCTATTTTTTTACTGTTCTGAGCTGGATTTCTTAGACTTTCTTAGGTGTGTTGACTGAAACCTATGATTTGGGATGGTTATTTTGCTATTTTTGACTTTTCTGAGCTAGATTTCTTAGCCTTTCATAGGTGTGTGCTTTCAGAAAATTATGATTTGGGAGGTGTAGTTTGCTTTTTGGACTTTTCGAAGCTAGGATTCTTAGTCACTCATAGGTGTTTGTTGTCTAAAACTTCGAGTTTGGTATGAGTAGTTGGCTATTTCAGACTTTTCTGAGCTAAGGTTTCTTAGTATTTCGTAGGTGAATGGTCTCTGACACTTATGATTCGGGACATGTAAATTACTATTTCGGGCTTTTCTGAGTTAGATTTCTTAGTCTTTCATAGGTGTGTGTTGTCTGAAACCTATGATTTGGGATGAGTGGTTTGCTTTTTGGACTTTTCTGAGCCTTTCGTAGGTGTGTGTTGACTGAAACCTATGATTTGGGATGTGTAGTTTGCTATTTTTGACTTTTCTGAGCTAGTTTTCTTAGCCTTTCATAGGCATGTGTTGTCATAAAATTATGATTTGGGATGTGTAGTTTAATATTTCAGTCTTTTCTGAGCTAAGGTTTCCTAGTATTTCGTAGGTGTTTGTTGTCTGAAACCAATAGTTTGGGATGAATAGTTTGCGATTTTTGACTTTTCTGAGCTAGGTTTCTTAGTCTTTCGTTGGTGTGTGTTGACTGAAACCTATGATTTGGGATATGTATTTTGATATTTTTGACTTTTATGATCTGGATTTATTAGTCTTTCATAGGTGTGTGTTGACTGAAACCTATGATAGGGATGAGTGGTTTGCTATTTTTGTCTTTTTTGAGCTAGATTTCTTAGCCTTTCATAGGTATGTGTTGTCAGAAAATTAAGATTTGGGATGTGTAGTTTGCTATTTGGACTTTTCAGAGCTATGATTCATAGTCCATCATAGGCGTTTGTTGTCTGAAACTTCTAGTTTGGGATGAGTAGTTTGCTATTTCGGGCTTTTCTGAGCTAAGGTTTCTTAGTCTTTCATAGGTGAATGTTGTCTGAAACCTATGATTTGGGATACGTAAATTACTATTTCGGGCTTTTCTAAGCTAGATTTCTTAGTCTTTCGTTGGTGTGTGTTGTCTGAAACCTATGATTTGGGATGTGTTGATTGCTAATTTTGTCATTTCTGATCTGGATTTATTAGCCTTTCATTGGTGTTTGTTGTCTGAAACCTATAGTTTGGGTTGACTAGTTTGCTATTTTTGACTTTTCTGAGCTAGGTTTCTTAGCCGTTCATAGGTGAGTGTTGTCTGAAACCTATGATTTGGGATATGTAAATTACTATTTCGGGCTTTTCTGAGTTGGATTTCTTAGTCTTTCATAGGTATGTGTTGTCTGAAACCTATGATTTGGGATGTGTGGGTTGCTATTTTTTGACTTTTCCGAGCTAGATTTCTTAGCCGTTCATAGGTGAGTGCTGTCTGAAACTTATGATTTTGGATGACTAGTTTGCTATTTCCGGCTTTTATTAGCTAGGTTTCTTAGCCTTTCATAGGTGTGTGTTGTCAGAAAATTATGATTTGGGATATGTAGTTTGCTATTTGGACTTTTCAGAGCTAGGATTCTCAGTCCATCATAGGTGTTTGTTGTCTGAAACCAATAGTTTGGGATAAGTAGTTTGCTATTTCAGGCTTTTCTGAGCTAGATTTCTTAGCCTTTCATTGGTGTGTGCTTTCAGAAAATTATGATTTGAGTTATGTAAATTACTATTTCGGCCTTTTCTGAGTTAGACACTTCTAAATTTTTCCGTAGAAGATAGGAAAAGTTATACTATGATTGTGATTATTTTCCATGAAGATAAAAAGTTTCACTTTAATTCTAAATTTTCTTATATTCAATTCCGACCTTTCTCAAAGAGATGAAAAAAATTAAAGTTCTGTTCCAAATGTTTTCCGGGAAGAAGAAAAGTTCAACTTCGATTCTGAATTTTCTCAATGAAAGTGTAATAAGTTATTGATCAAATCTATTTTCCCAAAATAATATAAAAATTTCCACTTCAGTTCAGATTTTTTTCTCAAAGAGATGAAGAAATTTAAAGTTCTTTTCCAAATTTTTCATAGAAGATAGGAAAAGTTATACTTAGGTTAGCTTAGGTTAGGTGAGAGACATGCAAAAAGTTAGGTGTATGATTAGGTTAGGTTAGGTTAGATTAAGTTAGGTTAGGTAAAGTTAGGTTAGGCTAGGTTAGCCACCGTTCGCGCGCGTCGGTAGGCTAGCCTAGCCTAACCTAACATAAATTAACCTAACCTAATCTAACCTAACCTAATCATACACTTAACTTTTTGCATGTCTCTTACCTAACCTAAGCTAGCCTAAGTGAAGCGTACGTAGGCTAACCTAACCTCACATAATCTAACCTAACTTAATCTAGTCTAACCTAACCTAACCTTACTCGCCGGAAAAGATTAGGTTAACTTATCATAATCACTCATGATAAGTTAACCTAACCTAACCTAACTTAAACATGTGGAAATGTTTCTATTTATTTATTAATGTTTATTTTTACCTAACCTAACCTATTGTTTTGAAGGTTAGATGAACGAGTTTGAACGATTGTCTTTAATAATAGAACGAGTCACTCATTTTCTAATTTTAAAAATTTGATGGGTAAATCCATAAGAAAAATGACATAAAATTCGATTTAAAATTATAATATAACTTTAAATTTTTCATATCTTTGAGAAAAAAAACCAGAACTAACGTGGAGCCTTTTTATCTTCTTGGAAAAATTATAAGAGAACTTTGAATTTCTCATTTCTTTGTGGACTTAAGAACTGAAGTGGAAGCTTTTTTCATTTTCATTGGTAAAATTCAGAATTGAGCTAACATTTTCACTTCTTTAAGAAAATTCAGAAGAGAACTTGAACATTTTGCACTTCTTCTAGAAAACTCAGAATTAAAGTGATGCTCCTTATCTTCATGTCGAATATTCTAATCAATTTATAACTTTTTCTATCTTCTATGAAAAATTTGGAACAGAACTATAAATTTTTCATCTCTTTCCAATAAATCGGTAGTGAACTTAAGAAAATTAGAATTAAAGAGAAACTTTTTATCTTCACTGGAAAATAATCACAATCATAGTATAACTTCCTATCTTCTACAGAAAAATTTAGAACTGAACTTTAAATTTTTTATGTCTTTGAGAAATTAAGATCTGAAGTGGAAGGTTTTTTCATTTTAATTGGTAAAATTAAGAATTGAGTTAACTTTTTTCTCTTCTTTAAGAAAATTCAGAAGAGAACTTGAACAATTTGCACTTCTTCGAGAAAACTCAGAATTAAAGTGGAGTTCCTTATCTTGATGTTGAATATTCATAATCAACGTATAACTTTTTCTATCTTCTATGAAAAATTTGGAACAGAACTTTAAATTTTTCATCTCTTTGAGAAAAATCTGAACTGAATTTAAGAAAAATTATAAATAAAGTGAAACTTTTGATCCTCATGGAAAACAATCGCAGTCATAGTATTACTTTTTCTATCTTCCATCTAAAAATTTAGAATAGAACTTTAAATTTATTTATTTCTTTGGGGAACTTAAAACTGAAGTGGAAGATTTTTATTTTCTCTGGAGAAATTAGAAATGAAGTGTGTTCTTTGGTAAAGTTCAGAAGAGAACTTGAACTTTTCTTCACTTCGTTGAGAAAATTTTAAATTGAACTAGAACTTTTTACTTTTTATCTTCCGGGAAAATATTCACAAGTATGGTATTACTTTTTCTATCTTCCACCGAAAAATTTAGAATTGAACTTTAAATTTCTTTATGTCTTTTGTGAAATAAAGAACTGAAGTGGAAGATTTTTATTTTCTCTGTAGAAATTAGAATTGAATTGTGTTCTTTGGTGAAATTCAGTAGAGAACATGAACTTTCCTTCACTTCGTTGAGAAAATTTTAAATTGAACTAGAACTTTTTATCTTCCATGAAAATATTCACAAGTATGGTATTACTTTTTCTATCTTCCACCGAAAAATTTAGAATTGAACTTTAAATTTCTTTATGTCTATGTGAAATAAGGAACTGAAGTGGAAGATTTTTATTTTCTCTGGTGAAATTAGAATTGAATTGTGATCTTTGGTAAAATTCAGAAGAGAACTTGAATTCTTCTTCACTTCGTTGAGAAAATTTTAAATTGAACTAGAACTTTTTATCTTCCGGGTAAATATTCACAAGTATGGTATTACTTTTTCTATCTTCCACCGAAAAATTTAGAATTGAACTTTAAAATTTTTTATTGGGGAAATTAGAATTGAATTGTGTTCTTTGGTAAAATTCAGAATAGAACTCGAATATTCACGATCAAAGTATAACTTTTCCTACCTTCTATGAAAAATTTGGAACAGAACTTTAAATTTCTTCATTTCTTTGAGAAAAAATCTGAACTGAAGTGGAAATTTTTATATTATTTTGGGAAAATAGATTTGATCAATAACTTATTTAATTTTCATTGAGAAAATTCAGAATCGAAATTGAACTTTTCTTCTTCCGAGAAAATATTTGGAACAGAACTTTAATTTTTTCATCTCTTTGAGAAAGGTCGGAATTGAATTTAAGAAAATTTAGAATTAAAGTGAAACTTTTTATCTTCATGGAAAATAATCACAATCATAGTATAACTTTTCCTATCTTCTACAGAAAAATTTAGAAGCGTCCAACTCAGAAAAGTCCGAAATAGTAATTTACATATCCCAAATCATAATTTTCTAAAGGGACAAACCAATGAAAGGCTAAGAAATATAGCTCAGAAAAGCCTGAAACAGCAAACTACTTATCCCAAACTATTGGTTTCAGACAACAAACACCTATGATGGACTAAGAATCCTAGCTCTGAAAAGTCCAAATAGCAAACTACATATCCCAAATCATAATTTTCTGACAACACACACCTATGGAAGGCTAAGAAACCTAGCTAATAAAAGCCGAAAATAGCAAACTAGTCATCCCAAATCATAAGTTTCAGACAGCACACACCTATGAACGGCTAAGAAATCTAGCTCGGAAAAGTCAAAAAACAGCAACCCACACATCCCAAATCATAGGTTTCAGACAACACATACCTATGAAAGACTAAGAAATACAACTCAGAAAAGCCCGAAATAGTAATGTACATATCCCAAATCATAGGTTTCAGACCACACTCACCTATGAACGGCTAAGAAACCTAGCTCAGAAAAGTCAAAAATAGCAAACTAGTCATCCCAAACTATAGGTTTCAGACAACAAACACCTATGAAAGGCTAAGAAATCCAGCTCAGAAAAGTCAAAAGTAGCAATCCACCCATCCCAAATCAAAGTTTTCAGACAACACACACCAACGATAGACTAAGAAATCTAGCTTAGAAAAGCCCGAAATAGTAATTTACATATCCCAAATCATAGGTTTCAGACAACATTCACCTATGAAAGACTAAGAAACCTTAGCTCAGAAAAGTCCGAAATAGCAAACTACTCATCTCAAACAAGAGGTTTCAGACAACAAACACCTATGATGTACTATGAATCATAGCTCTGAAAAGTCCAAATAGCAAACTACACATCCCAAATCTTAATTTTCTGACAACACATACCTATGAAAGGCTAAGAAATCTAGCTCAAAAAAGACAAAAATAGCAAACCACTCATCCCTATCATAGGTTTCAGTCAACACACACCTATGAAAGACTAATAAATCCAGCTCAGAAAAGTCAAAAATAGCAAACTACATATCCCAAATCATAGGTTTCAGTCAACACACACCAACGAAAGACTAAGAAACCTAGCTCAGAAAAGTCAAAAATAGCAAACTACTCATCCAAAACTATTGTTTTCAGACAACATTCACCTACGAAAGACTAGGAAACCTTAGCTCAGAAAAGCCTGAAATAGTAAACTACACATCCCAAATCATAATTTTCTGACAACACATGCCTATGAAAGGCTAAGAAACCTAGCTCAGAAAAGTCAAAAGTAGCAAACTACACATCCCAAATCATAGGTTTCAGTCAACACACACCTACGAAAGGCTCAGAAATCCAGCTCTGAAAAGTCCAAAAAGCAAACCACTCATCCCAAATCATAGGTTTCAGACACCACAAACCTATGAAAGACTAAGAAATCCAACTCAGAAAAGCCCGAAATAGTAATTTACATATCCCAAATCATAAGTTTCAGACAACATTCACCTACGAAATACTAAGAAACCTTAGCTCAGAAAAGTCTGAAATAGCCAACTACTCATCCCAAACTCGAAGTTTCAGACAACAAACACCTTTGAGTGACTAAGAATCCTAGCTCTGAAAAGTCCAAAAAGCAAACTACACCTCCCAAATCATAATTTTCTGAAAGAACACACCTATGAAAGGCTAAGAAATCTAGCTCAGAAAAGTCAAAAATAGCAAATTAACCATCCCAAATCATAGGTTTCAGTCAAGACACACCTACGAAAGGCTAAGAAATCTAGCTCAGAAAAGTCAAAAAATAGCAACCCACACATCCCAAATCAGAGGTTTCAGACACCACACACCTACGAAAGACTAAGAAATCTGGTTATGAAAAGTCGGAAATAGCAAATTACATATCCCAAATCATAAGTTACAGTCAACACACACCTATGAACGGCTAAGAAACCTAGTTGATAAAGGCCTGAAATTGCAAACTGCTCATCCCAAACTATTGGTTTCAGTCAACATTCACCAACGAAATACTAGAAAACTTTAGCCCAGAAAAGACTGAAATAGCAAACTAATCATTCCCAAAGCATAATGTTCTGACAAAACACACCTATGAAAGGCTATGAAACCAAGCTCAGAAAAGTCAAAAATAGCAATCCACCCATCCCAAATCATAGGTTTCAGACAACACACACCAACGAAAGACTAGGAAATCTAGCTCAGAAAAGCCCGAAATAGTAATTTACATATCCCAAATCATAAGTTTCAGACAACACGCACCTACGAAATACTAGGAAACCTACCTCATAAAAGCCTGAAATAGCAAACTATTCATCCCAAACTATAGGTTTAAGACAACAAACGCCTATGAGAGACTAAGAATCCTAGCTCTGAAAAGTCCAACTAGAAAACTACACATCCCAAATCATAATTTTCAGACATCACATACCTATGAAAGGGTAAGAAATCCAGCTCAGAAGAGTCGAAAATAGCAAACTACTCATCCCAACTATAGGTTTCAGACAAAAAACACCTATGAGGGACTAAGAATACTAGCTCTGAAAAGTCCAAATAGCAAACTACAAATCCCAAATCATAATTTTCTGACAAGCCACACCTATGAAAGGCTAAGAAACCTAGCTAATAAAAGCCGGAAATAGCAAATTAACCATCCCAAATCATAATTTTCAGTCAACACACACCTACGAAAGGCTAAGAAATCCAGCTCAGAAAAGTCCAAAAGCAAACTACTCATCCCAAACTAAAGGTTTCAGACAACAAACACCTATGAAAGGCTAAGAAATCTAGCTCAGAAAAGTCAAAAATAGTAATTTACATATCCCAAATCATGAGTTTCTGACATCACACACCTATGAAAGGCTAGGAAGCCTAGCTCAGAAAAGTCAAAAATAGCAAACTACTCATCCCAAACTATAGGTTTCAGACAGCAAACGCCTATGAGAAACTGAGAATCCTAGCTCTGAAAAGTCCAACTTGCAAACTAAACATCCCAAATTATAATTTTCTGACAACACACACCTATGAAAGTGTAAGAAATCCAGCTCAGAAAAGTCAAAAATAGCAAACCATCCATCCCAAATCATAGGTTTTAGACAACACATACCTATGAAAGACTAAGAAATCCAACTCAGAAAAGTCAAAAATAGCAACCCATACACCCCAAATCATAGGTTTTAGATAACACACATCAACATAAGACGGGGCCCGGGGAGGGCCTTTGAGGGTCTGTGGGACCCTTGAGGGCCGGGTGGTCCTTTGGGAGCTTGGGGGACCTTTGAGGACGAGGGGCTTCCTTCGGGGTTGGGGTAGGGGATCGGAACCCTTTGGGGTTGGGGTAGAGGACCTCACAACACTGTTCAAATGGAATTGTGTATTATAACGACCACAGAATTTCACCCTCAAATCCTCTTCTAAAATCTCTTCAAAAATCATCTTTTAAAATGTCTCTAACTGTTTCGCCGAAATAATTCCCTAAAATAATGATTTGTTCTGAATAGATATAAAAAAGCCTTAAAAAAGTATTAAAATGGTGGCTCAGGAGCCTTTGGGGTGCCGGGGGCTCTTTGGGAGCCGGGGGGACCTTTGAGGACGGGTGGCTTCCTTCGGGGTTGGGGTGGGGGGATCGGAACCCTTTGGGGTTGTGGTAGGGGACCTCACAACACTGTTCAAATGGAACTTGTGTATTATAACGACCACAGAGTTTCACCCTCATATCCTCTTCTAAAATCATCTTTTAAATCATCTTTTAAAATGTCTCTAACTGTTTCGCCGAAATAATTCCATAACCTGTCTAAAACAGTTTCGCCCAAATAATCCCTAAACGTAATTTCAGCGTGTTCCTTTTGTTTTTGGCATCTCTGCGCTGACGCATTTCAAATTACTAAGAAACCTGATTCCCACGCTAAAACAATTCATCGCTAAGATGTTTCTTGGAGAATTGTTTCCATGGCGTTTGGTTATTAATATCTTTGGAGTTCGACCAGTAGAGTTGTTTCCGAGGCAAAGACATTAATGACTTGGATCTATTCCTGGAGAATCGTTTCTAGGTGAAAATTTTTAAAGTCTGACAGATGATGTCATTGGTTGATTGATCTGTCAAGAAAGGGGAATTAATTTGTTGTTTCTAAGGGGAATTATTGATTCACGATAGGGGAATTGAGGTTGACAGCACAGGTGTTCCAAATTCCTGGACGGCATACTATTCGCCTCGAGCATGCACTTACAACAACAACAACATCGACCTTGACATTCGCTTACAACATCAACATCATCAACACCTTTGGAAATTTAGGTCATTGACCCCATTAACCACGTGTTCGCCCTAGGGAGTCTATGCCCATATTTGGGGTGAAAAAAAGTTGTAGGTGGCAGCAGGGGTGCCCGTCACGAGTCAGACCCCCCTTTCTACTTTAAGAAAACAAAAATATTTAAAGTATTATTTTCTTTTTCCCTGAAAAGACTATGTCAATATAAAACAAACATAAATTAATTAAAAACACTTTTTCCACAAAATAAATTTTTCAAAGAAAAGTAAAGAACTCCATTAAACAAAAAATGAGCAAAAATAAAATCAAATGATCCACCAAGCGTGAAACTACCACAAATCAGCATCAATAAATAAATGAAACCAAAAACGAACAGAAATTACAATAAATAACCGAGTTAAACTCAAAACGAGCAGAAATTAACATAAGTTGGGCTCAAAACCCCTATGTGTTCCCAAGGCCAGAACATAATTTGCACTTTACTGAAAAAGATACAAATGAATATGCATTGTCAGTTTAATATACTTATACTGATATTTAGTAATCAAAATGTTAATATTATTTGACTTATTAAAGTTATAAAAGTAAAAACATTTATATTTTTTTCAGTAAAGTGCAAAACCCTCTTTACAAAACCCCGAAATTGTTAACCTTACTGATTATTAAAAAGGTTATATCTATTTTTTCTAATTAAGCAAGACTCTGACTAAAATGTAAAATGCATTTTGAAGTGGATGCGCTAATACCCTATTCACAATAAAAGTTCCAATGCACCGAATTTAGCTATCATTAATTTTAGCAAACCAGAATTGTTTTGAGCAATTTTTCAGCCAATCAGAATATTTTATGAAAAATCTGATTGTGCAAATTAGTGCTAATTAAGTCTTGGTATTATTTAAAACTCATTGTAAATATACCTTCAATAGGCAGTCCAAAAAAAAATATATGTTCGCAAAAGACATTTTTATGACCTGGTAGTTTGATGTTGCCAAAAAATCAGGGTTTTCCCGAAATGGGGTGAAAGTACCATCAAGTTATCAAATAGGAGTTCTTGATTTAATTTTTTTAAAGGCCTTATTGAAGATTTCCATAGTATTACCTAATATGGTACATATATATAGTAGCATTACAGGAAAGATCATTTAGCCATTTTAAGGGCAATACAGACCTAGCAATTTCTAAAGAATCTCCAATCTATAAAAATGTCTTAGGAAACTATATAAGGTGCAACTGTCTCTTCTTAATCCGTCATATTTGGGTGTGTATATTTTTTTTTTTTTTTTTTTTTTTTTTTTTACTAGAGGACCTTCGAGTTTGGAAGAAATCCCTAAAATGATCATTAACGAAGTTAGCACTTCTAGATCTAAGCCTTATATCCTTAGAAGCAGAGAAAAGGTAAAGACAACAATTTATTCCATTAAGCAGCATGTAATCAAATCAAGGAGGCACACTTGTGCCTCTATAAAGAGGCGACCCACCACAATGTTAAGCGATTTCCGGTCCTAGCGGTCGCAGAGAGACAGCGGTGATCGCATTTTGTAGCCCAAGCTAAGAAACGTGCAAAATTTCACCCCCCCTCCGATCTTATCTACATGGGTAAAAGTGGGCCGGAAGTTTCGACCCTCCGACTACAGCCCCCCTTTAACGTTGTCCGATTGGGCTGAAATTTAGAGGTTAAGCTTTCCTAGGGCCCGGGAGCTTATCCTCGAAATTTCAGCTCAATCCGATCACTCCTTCCCTGTTTTCCAAAAACCAAATATAGCCACTTAAAGTTCATTTCTCTTTTTTTTATCAGCCACGCCTACAGGCCACAGTTGGCAACGGATCCGGGTGAATGAGGACTCATTCGAAGCGGAATTCGACCTGTTAGGGCCTTTTGATATTTTCAGACCGAAAAAAATATCCCCCGAATTTACATTTACGAAAAACCTCGTTTTCCTATAAGAGCCCATGTTAATTTTTCCCACCACAGTCCCCCTTTAACGTTGTCTGATCGGGCTGAAATCTAGAGGATAAGTTTTCCTGGGGCCTGGGAGCTTATCCTTAAAATTTCAGCTCAATCCGATCACTCCTTCTTTGTTTTCCAAAAAACAAATATCAAGTGTTGAGGGGATTTGCTTGCACCAAAAACATGTCACACAAAATAAAAATAATTCAAGGTGTCTGTGGTACAGTGGTTAGTATTACTGACTGTCCGGAGGAAGATCAAAATTCGTTTGCCCGTCAGAGAATTTTTCTTATACATCTAATTCAAAATTTAAAAAAGAAAACTAGTATATTTTTTAAATCAAATCTATTAAACCCTTCGGCTCAACAGGCGTCTCCAGAAGAATATCACAGTCGACCTTCAGGTTACAGGTAAGTCTCCACTGCTTTGATAACATGGGGCCTGGGGCGGCTAATAAAAATCTTACTGTGCATTTGATTTGAGTATTCAGGAATTAAAAGCCTTAACACAAGAATATTCAAAAGCGGGGGGTTTGGGAGGCGGCAGCCCCCCATTTTTAACTCCTCAAAAGATCAGCTAACAGATAGTCAAGCAATAATAAGTTATAAACTGTACAAAAACGTGCAGAAATTATTTGACTAAAACTACGTTTTCTAAAGAGTTAAAGAGGCTGAGTCACAAGTTCGAACCTTAAAACGTACAGGGATTAGGAGGTGCAGTTGGGGGGCTGCCGCCCCCAAACCCCCGCTTCCCTATATGAAAGAACTGTGCCCTCCTCAACGCCTCGCTCTTTACGCTAAAGTTTTTATTGTTTAAAAAAAAGAGTTGTGAGAAAGTCAAACTTTAGCTTAAAGAGCGAGGTGTTGAGGAGGGCACAGCCCCTTTCATATACGGAAGCGGGGGTTTGAGGGCGGCAGCCCCCCAACTGCATCTCCTAATCCCTGTACGTTTTAAGGTTCGAACTTGTGACTCAGCCTCTTTAACTCTTTAGAAAACGTAGTTTTTTCCAAATAATAATTATATAAGCTCAAATTAATTAATAATTAAATAGAAGAAGAACATTAAATTAACTAAATAACCATAAGTCTCACTAAAAGTCTCATTATCAAAATTGCAGCTTCTTGATTTGCATCTTATATGTTTAAAAAGAAAGAGAGAGGGGAGAGGGGGTAGAACTAAGGCAAGTAAACTATGAGATTTTCTCATTGCCTTACAAAAACCTGCTCTAATCAGAGATGAGACAACATCTTATGCATCTTCTTCGTCACCTCGTGTTTGTAGTTGGGATTCAAATTTTGTCTCTACTGACTCCCATGTGGCTTCTCTCCAGTCTGAAGGGATGCTGTCGGAATTCAATCGATATTATAGTTTTAAGTCATAAGCTCTGTTAACCAGGCCCCATTTCCAGAAAGACACTATATCTCAGTATTTCCCATTACATTTCCTATAATTTCTGCACGACATTCCATTACTTGTCATTTTGAGTAGCTACCCCTCCGCGTAACATTGCCATCTGTGTATGCCTTTGTAACATTTGTACGAAACAATTTTCCACCGAGTAAACTGGTTCTAAAGTAAAATTCTTTTGCAATATTAGGCAGTTTTCAAAATAGAATCACTGGATTTCTTGAAGGTAGAATAAGTTTATAAACTCATATTAATACATTAAAATTCATCTCATAAATAAATTAGAAACATAAAAGCATGCACATCAACCAGGCAGGTGTTCAGAGGAACAGGAGCCACCCAGGTTTCATTATCTCGACCCAAGTTCTACATCGTCCCATCTACATGGTTATTATTAGAAAACCATTTCATTATTCGGGTAACAGTTTTCAACACTAGAAAACTTAAGATGAAGGATTACTAGACAAAGCGCTTCTAAATTCTGCGTAGGTCAGAACATGGGTATGACAGTAGGTAGAGTAGGCCAAAAGGGAAAAAAGAGTCGTAGTTTGATTGTATTTTGAGTTATGATCCTAGTCTTTGCAGTAAATTACATTTGGAAAGGAAGAGTATGTTTCCCTATCTTGTTTATATTTCTTGGTCTCGAAGTACGGAAGAAAGGCTCGCAAAAAGTGGGAGGCAGCTCATCTGATAGCAAATTCTGAGGTCTTGCATCCTCTTCAAGGCACGGTTTGGAGTCAATCGATTACCATTTTCACAATTTTAGTTACACGTATAGGGTGAACAAAATTTAAAGATAATCCTTCTAGCAATAATATTGGAGATATTAAGTTACAGAAGCGGGAACCAAGATAAGATTTGTAAAGACATCCTTTTTTTTATCGGAACAGCAAATGTGCAAATGTTTGCCTCTTTGGGGTGATATGATCAGGAACAAGGACCCCAAACACAAATAGGCCATTTAAAGTAGAAAGCTTTATAGATGGATTTTGGTAGAAAAGTGGACACGTTATACCCGTAATACTTTAGCGTAAAGAGCGAGGTATTGACTAGGGGGCGAACCCAATCATTTACGTAATGATTTTGGTTCGTTTTGAGTTTTGATGTTGCTCCTTACTTTCAGTTGAAAAACTTGTTTTTTTTTATTTAATTTCTGATTTAACAAAAAAAATATGCTGGGAAATCCGGTGCCCCCTTCCAGCACTGTCCCTTCCCCCATTAAAACATTCTCCATGGAAAGATCCTCTCATGTAACCCGCGACCCCCCCCCCCCACCCACCAGAAAAATACCCCCTGAAATCTTCTTTATATACTATAGCCAATACTATATGTAAACATTGGGCAAAGTTCGTAACTAGCAGCCCTTCCCCCGGAGACTGTGGGGGATTAATCATCTTCAAAGATATAGTTATTATATTTTTCGACCATGTTGAACAAAATGGCTACCTCAAAACTTTGATTGGGTGACTTTGGCAAAAAATGAGCGTGGGAGGGGGCCTAGTTGCCCTTCAAATTTTTTGGTCACTTAAAAAGAGCACTAGAATTTTTTATTTCCATTCAAATAAGCCCTCCTGCGATATTCTAGGACCACTGGGTCAATACGATCACCCCTTGGTAAAAGAAAAAAAACAAACAAATAAACATGCATCCATGATCTTTCTTCTGGCAAAAAATACAAAATTCCACATTTTGGCAGATAGGAGCTTGAAACCTCTACTGTAGGGTTCTCTGATATGCTGAATCTGATGATGTGATTTTCAATAAGATTCTATGACACTTAGGTGTGTTTCCCCCTTTTTTCGAAAATAAGGCAAATTTTGTCAGTCGCGTTACTTTTGATGGGTAAGACTAAACTTGATGAAACTTATATATTTGAAATTAGAAATAAAAATCTGATTCTTGTGGTGTATCTATTGGTATCAAAATTCCGTTTTTTAGAATTTCGGTTACTATTGAGCCGGGTCGCTCCTTACTTACAGTTCCTTATCACGAACTGTTTGATAAACACACAAATAAAACTCAACTCCAGGAACTGATCAATGATCCCAAGGTCCTAAATGTAGCCCTTGTAGAACTCGAGTATTCATATTAATATATCACCGATTATTGACAAAACAAGAAAGTGCTAAATTTCGAAAACGAAAGAATACTGAAAAAAGGCACTGTGCAATACATAAAAAAGAGAGAATCCTCCTAAACATAATTCATTTTTACTAGTCGAAAGAAGATGTGTTTTTTTTATAATTGTATCGAAAAGACGGAAGTGAAAAAGAATCTTTTATTTTCAGCGGAATACTTTTCCATAATTTCACTCAAACGTATTTTATAGAAAAAGCTGCTCTTTGCGTGTGTCAAATATCCGAGATAAGAGAAAAATGTGTAGATGACGACGTTGGATAAGCATGAAAATACGACAATAAATGAAAAAGGACAAGTTGTGTTAGTCCTGGGGGTGCTAGATTATTCATGTATTTTTGCATGAAAACAGCAGTTTGGAGCTAGCAAATTTGTCTTTCTGTTAGTAACTGAGATTTAAGAAAAACTTCTTTAGTATTAAGTTTATCAAAATAAATTGACTTTATAGCTCTATTTTGTAAGATTTGAACTGTCTTTGAATTATAACAGAAAGAATTAGCCCAAAAACAACAACTATACTGAATATACTACTACTACTACTACTAACAACTCATTGCAGCACCAAGTCGCCTGAGGCCAACACAGCTACGCACGCTCCTCCTCCATCCCAATCTATTTAAAGCCTCCCTTTTTACACCCGCCCACAAAGTTCCCATTTCCTTTAAATCTTTCTTTATGACGTCCTCCCACCAAAAACGAGGACGATCTACTTTCCCTTTAGCCCTAGACGGTTGGCCAAAAAGAAAAATCTTCGGCAATCTGTCATCCTTCATCCACACAACGTGTCCTAGCCACCTCAACCTTTCTTTCACTATATCCCTAGAGAACGGTATTGAACCACATTTTTCGTATAGCCTATTATTTGAAATACGGTCAGTCAGCCGGGTACCCAGAACAATCCTTCAGCAATTTCTCTGAAAAACATCTAGCAAATCTTCATCCGCTAATCTGAGCTCCCATGCTTCAGAGCCATATACCACTGTCATCACTGTAGCTTCTAATATTCTAATCTTGGTTTGCAGACTTATCTTCCTATTCTTTTAAACTTTTTTTAACTGTGAGAAAATGCCCTGAGTCTTTGCTATTCTACTTTTAGCATCATCGCTGCTCCCACCGTCTTTACTAATAATACTACGAATAATCAATATTTTCGTTACCCAACGTAACCTTTTCATCATCACTTATTCCTTGCCTTACTGACTTAGTCTTCTTAACATTCATTTTCAAACTTATTCTAGCACCATGAACTTGCAAAACCTCTAAAATTTCATTCATTTTGCTCACACTTTCATCTAGGATGCTTAAATCATCAGCATAATCTAAGTCCAGGAGACATTTTCCCCCCTATTTGATTCCTTGGTCTCCCATTGTCTTTCCTGTGCTCCTTGATACAAAGTCGTCAAAATGATCCATGTAAAGGAGGATAAAACACAACCTTGCTTAACTCCTGATTTAATACAAAACCAGTTGCTAACCTCATTTCCTACCTTAACCGCAGCATTGTTATTCTCGTACATAGCACTCATCACTTTAATGTTTTTGTCTGGTATACCATACAAGGATAAGACCTTTGCTAAAGCTCTTCTATCAACAGAATCAAACGCTTACTCATAATCTACAAAACTGAGGACCAAAGGTGTTTGACAACTCAGGCACTTCTCGATTATTAGCCTAAGAGTGAAGATTTGGTCGACACATCCTCTACCTTTTCTAAAGCCGCACTGTTCTTCTCTTAAAACTTTGTCTACGGCATCTCTCAGTCTAAAAGGTATCATATTACTAAGTCACTTACTACTTACAGAGACAATTCTATTGCCTTTATAATTACCACGCTCGCTCTCATCGCTTTTCTTATAAAATGGCTTAAATTGTGTTTTCCTAAAATTGTTAGATACTTCCCTTTTTTCAAAAATAATGTTCATAATCTTAAATAACTTATTTCAAACCCCAGAGCCACCATATTTAATAAACTCATTTACCACCCTATCAGCACCTGGAGCCTTTTTATTTTTTAATCCTTTTAGTACTGTCGCTAATTTCCTCATAACAAACTTCTTAATTCTCCTCTATATCTTTTCCTGTAACTCTTTCTCGGTTTAGCAAATTCTCAAAACGTTCGGCCCATCTCTCTTTAGTTCTTTCCTTATCGCTAATTGTGGCCCCATTCCTATCTTTAACTCGGCCAAGTCCTGATTGACTACTCCCTCTCAATTTATTAACATGCCAGTACAATATTTTACTATTATGCCGTCTAGCTGCATCTTTCAGATCCTCGGCAATTTTATCCAAGGCCTCCACTTCACACCTCCTTAGTTCCTATTTTAATGCATTCTCCACTTTCCTTACATTCCTTTTGTTTTCATATGATCTATCACTCAGATAATTCTTGTACAAGTCCTTTCTCCTTTCTATGAAACAATAAGCTTTTCAACTGATATTCTTAGCTGCAGTTCTTGCTTTCTTCCCTAAGACACCTTCAGCAACTTCACAAATTATTTTTCTAAAATTATTCCAACTATCTTCCAGATTATCAAATTTTAAACTCTCAAGTTTAGTATTCAACTTTTCCTGGAAAGTTTCTCTCAAATTCTCATCCTGGAGTCTTCCAATCATAACTTCCCGGGAGGTAGTTATCCTTCTTTTACTTCTGCTTTAAATTAACCCTTGACACTACTAGATGGTGATCTTTACTTTTATAACATCAATAACAGCACTCCTATATACCCTAGTATCTTGTACTGATCCCGCCAGTCTTTGGTATACTATAACATAATCAATAAGGTTTGCTGTCTTAACATCACGTGAATACCATGTTAACTTATGAGCCATTTTATGACCAAACACCGTATTGGTTATAACTAGATTGTTATACATACAAAATTGCAAAAATTTGTATCCATTACTGTTTTCTTTTCCTACACTAAATTTACCTAGGCTAGGATACCATCTATCCCTATATCTACCGGCCTGGGCATTAAAATCTCCTAGTAAAAACATAATATTTCTACCTGGGATTCTGTCTATTTGCTCCTGTAAGCAAAATCCTCATCTGAGTCACTAGTATCTCCGTCAGTCGGTTCTACAGGGGCATATACTACTATAACTGATACCCTGCACTTTTTAGTCATAAAATGAGCAATTAGTATTCTATTATTAACCCTTAACTGGTAGGGTGTTTTTTTTTTATAACACTCATGGTAGGGTGGGGTCAAAATGACCCCAATCTTCTGAAGGGTACCAGTCATTAAAATATTTAGATAGAAACATGAGCTTTTATTTTCAAATATATTGACATAACTACCACTGACACCAATAAAAAGTTTGTTTCTAGATACAGCTTGAGCAAACAGTCCCAGCATGTTCCTTACAGACACTATTTTACAGATGGCACAG
This sequence comes from Artemia sp. Qi Xiang Cuo, assembly GCF_049724085.1. NCBI lineage: Eukaryota > Metazoa > Arthropoda > Branchiopoda > Anostraca > Artemiidae > Artemia > Artemia sp. Qi Xiang Cuo. The sequence continues at coordinate 46,225,527 of NC_142809.1, read as the reverse complement.
CATAAGGTAGTCTTGCGGTCCTTTTCCCTGGGACAGATACCACATCGAGCTCGTTTGGCTGCAGAATGTTGTTCCCCAGTGTTCTGGCTTTCTGCAAAGGGAATTGCTTTTCTTTGGCACAAATGAAACCACTGTTTTATCACTTTTAAAGCCAAAGAGTGAACTCCCTTCCTGGCGAGTTTTGTTTTGCAGGAAACTGTCAGGTATTTCGCGCTTGTTTTTCTTTACAGTCCCTACATAGGTCAGCTTCTGTTTTAGAAACCCATCTACAAGCTGAACGGAACTATACTAATTGTCGGCCGTGATATTTCTGCCTGAGCCAGAGATGGTCCTCGTCAAAGTAAGGGCTGTCCTAGTTGGTACCGAAAGATGCTCGGATCAAAGCAACTTTGTCTCCTTTCCACAGTAAATGAACGCATCGCAGAGATAGAAAATACGGGCGTCTGCTAGGCACTGCATTTTGATGTCGTATTTGTTGGGTTTTGTAGGAATGTACATACGAAAATGACATCTGCCTCTAAACCCGATAAGCATCTCGTCGATAGTGACGATGTCTGAAGGAGAGTAAAGTTTGCTGCAGTTTCGAACAAACTGCTCGTAAATAGTGAATATCGGTGCAAGCGGCATTCCTCTTTCTAGACGGGTCGATGGATCGTCAAAGCGAAGGCAGGCCTCAATGTAGAGGAACCTTTTCAGGCTCATAGTTGCTCGAAAAATATCTCTCCCAGTCCTATCGCTGGCAAACACGCCAGTTGGAATTTAATCGATATTATAGTTTTAAGTCAAAAGCTCTGTTAACCAGGCCCCATTTCCAGAAAGACACTATATCTCAGTATTTCCCATTACATTTCCTATAATTTCTGCAAGACATTCCATTAATTGTCATTTTGAGTAGCTACCCCTCCGCGTAACATTGCCATCTGTGTATGCCTTTGTAACATTTGTACGACACAATTTTCCACCGAGTATACTGGTTCTAAAGTAAAATTCTTTTGCAATATTAGGCAGTTTTCAAAATAGAATCACTGGATTTCTTGAAGGTAGAATAAGTTTATAAACTCATATTAATACATTAAAATTCATCTCATAAATAAATTAGAAACATAAAAGCATGCACATCAACCAGGCAGGTGTTCAGAGGAACAGGAGCCACCCAGGTTTCATTATCTCGACCCAAGTTCTACATCGTCCCATCTACATGGTTATTATTAGAAAACCATTTCATTATTCGGGTAACAGTTTTCAACACTAGAAAACTTAAGATGAAGGATTACTAGACAAAGTGCTTCTAAATTCTAAATTCTTAATCTAAATTCTAAATTCTAAATTCTCACATCAACCAGGCAGGTGTTCAGAGGAACAGGAGCCACCCAGGTTTCATTATCTCGACCCAAGTTCTACATCGTCCCTGTTCAGAGGAACAGGAGCCACCCAGGTTTCATTATCTTCCATATTTTCTTCCAAGTTCTACACGACGCATCTCGACCCAAGTTCTACATCGTCCCATCTACATGGTTATTATTAGAAAACCATTTCATTATTCGGGTAATAGTTTTCAACACTAGAAAACTTAAGATGAAGGATTACTAGACAAAGTGCTTCTAAATTCTAAATTCTTAATCTAAATTCTAAATTCTAAATTCTCACATCAACCAGGCAGGTGTTCAGAGGAACAGGAGCCACCCAGGTTTCATTATCTCGACCCAAGTTCTACATCGTCCCTGTTCAGAGGAACAGGAGCCACCCAGGTTTCATTATCTTCCATATTTTCTTCCAAGTTCTACACGACGCATCTCGACCCAAGTTTTACATCGTCCCATCTACATGGTTATTATTAGAAAACCATTTCATTATTCGGGTAACAGTTTTCAACACTAGAAAACTTAAGATGAAGGATTACTAGACAAAGTGCTTCTAAATTCTAAATTCTTAATCTAAATTCTAAATTCTAAATTCTCACATCAGCCAGGCAGGTGTTTAGAGGAACAGGAGCCACCCAGGTTTTATTATCTCGACCCAAGTTCTACATCGTCCCTGTTCAGAGGAACAGGAGCCACCCAGGTTTCATTATCTTCCATATTTTCTTCCAAGTTCTACACGACGCATCTCGACCCAAGTTCTACATCGTCCCATCTACATGGTTATTATTAGAAAACCATTTCATTATTCGGGTAATAGTTTTCAACACTAGAAAACTTAAGATGAAGGATTACTAGACAAAGTGCTTCTAAATTCTAAATTCTTAATCTAAATTCTAAATTCTAAATTCTCACATCAACCAGGCAGGTGTTCAGAGGAACAGGAGCCACCCAGGTTTCATTATCTCGACCCAAGTTCTACATCGTCCCTGTTCAGAGGAACAGGAGCCACCCAGGTTTCATTATCTTCCATATTTTCTTCCAAGTTCTACACGACGCATCTCGACCCAAGTTCTACATCGTCCCATCTACATGGTTATTATTAGAAAACCATTTCATTATTCGGGTAACAGTTTTCAACACTAGAAAACTTAAGATGAAGGATTACTAGACAAAGTGCTTCTAAATTCTAAATTCTTAATCTAAATTCTAAATTCTAAATTCTCACATCAACCAGGCAGGTGTTCAGAGGAACAGGAGCCACCCAGGTTTCATTATCTCGACCCAAGTTCTACATCGTCCCTGTTCAGAGGAACAGGAGCCACCCAGGTTTCATTATCTTCCATATTTTCTTCCAAGTTCTACACGGCGCATCTCGACCCAAGTTCTACATCGTCCCATCTACATGGTTATTATTAGAAAACCATTTCATTATTCGGGTAATAGTTTTCAACACTAGAAAACTTAAGATGAAGGATTACTAGAAAAAGTGCTTCTAAATTCTAAATTCTTAATCTAAATTCTAAATTCTAAATTCTCACATCAACCAGGCAGGTGTTCAGAGGAACAGGAGCCACCCAGGTTTCATTATCTCGACCCAAGTTCTACATCGTCCCTGTTCAGAGGAACAGGAGCCACCCAGGTTTCATTATCTTCCATATTTTCTTCCAAGTTCTACACGACGCATCTCGACCCAAGTTCTACATCGTCCCATCTACATGGTTATTATTAGAAAACCATTTCATTATTCGGGTAACAGTTTTCAACACTAGAAAACTTAAGATGAAGGATTACTAGACAAAGTGCTTCTAAATTCTAAATTCTTAATCTAAATTCTAAATTCTAAATTCTCACATCAACCAGGCAGGTGTTCAGAGGAACAGGAGCCACCCAGGTTTCATTATCTCGACCCAAGTTCTACATCGTCCCTGTTCAGAGGAACAGGAGCCACCCAGGTTTCATTATCTTCCATATTTTCTTCCAAGTTCTACACGACGCATCTCGACCCAAGTTCTACATCGTCCCATCTACATGGTTATTATTAGAAAACCATTTCATTATTCGGGTAACAGTTTTCAACACTAGAAAACTTAAGATGAAGGATTACTAGACAAAGTGCTTCTAAATTCTAAATTCATAATCTAAATTCTAAATTCTAAATTCTCACATCAACCAGGCAGGTGTTCAGAGGAACAGGAGCCACCCAGGTTTCATTATCTCGACCCAAGTTCTACATCGTCCCTGTTCAGAGGAACAGGAGCCACCCAGGTTTCATTATCTTCCATATTTTCTTCCAAGTTCTACACGACGCATCTCGACCCAAGTTCTACATCGTCCCATCTACATGGTTATTATTAGAAAACCATTTCATTATTCGGGTAATAGTTTTCAATACTAGAAAACTTAAGATGAAGGATTACTAGACAAAGTGCTTCTAAATTCTAAATTCTTAATCTAAATTCTAAATTCTAAATTCTCACATCAGCCAGGCAGGTGTTCAGAGGAACAGGAGCCACCCAGGTTTCATTATCTCGACCCAAGTTCTACATCGTCCCTGTTCAGAGGAACAGGAGCCACCCAGGTTTCATTATCTTCCATATTTTCTTCCAAGTTCTACACGACGCATCTCGACCCAAGTTCTACATCGTCCCATCTACATGGTTATTATTAGAAAACCATTTCATTATTCGGGTAACAGTTTTCAACACTAGAAAACTTAAGATGAAGGATTACTAGACAAAGTGCTTCTAAATTCTAAATTCTTAATCTAAATTCTAAATTCTAAATTCTCACATCAACCAGGCAGGTGTTCAGAGGAACAGGAGCCACCCATGTTTCATTATCTCGACCCAAGTTCTACATCGTCCCTGTTCAGATGAACAGGAGCCACCCAGGTTTCATTATCTTCCATATTTTCTTCCAAGTTCTACACGACGCATCTCGACCCAAGTTCTACATCGTCCCATCTACATGGTTATTATTAGAAAACCATTTCATTATTCGGGTAACAGTTTTCAACACTAGAAAACTTAAGATGAAGGATTACTAGACAAAGCGCTTCTAAATTCTGCGTAGGTCAGAACATGGGTATGACAGTAGGTAGAGTAGGCCAAAAGGGAAAAAAGAGTCGTAGTTTGAGTGTATTTTGAGTTATGATCCTAGTCTTTGCAGTAAATTACATTTGGAAAGGAAGAGTATGTTTCCCTATCTTGTTTATATTTCTTGGCCTCGAAGTACGGAAGAAAGGCTCGCAAAAAGTTGGAGGCAGATCATCTGATTGCAAATTCTGAGGACTTGCATCCTCTTCAAGGCACGGTTTGGAGTCAATCGATTACCATTTTCGCAATTTTAGTTACACGTATAGGGTGAACAAAATTTCAAGATAATCCTTCTAGCAATAATATTGAAGATATTAAGTTACAGAAGCGGGTGTTTGAGACAAAGATTAGATTTGTAAAGACATCCTTATTTTTATCAGAACAGCAAATGTGCAAATGTTTGCCTCTTTGGGGTGATATGATTAAGAACAAGGACCCCAAATACAAATAGCCCATTTAAAGTAGAAAGCTTCATAGATGGATTTTGGTAGAAAAGTGGACACGTTATACCCCATTATTATTCTAGGATTGTGCAAAGAAATTGGTCTTCGTATTTGGTGAACCCTGTGGCCTGAGCCAAAACTTTATATCCAAAACCTAATAAATTTATCCAAAACCTTATACTTCAACCAAAATCTTATAAATTTAAGAATTTCGTGCTTTTATCGACTCAAAATCGTCAAGGGGTCATTAAAGAAGTGATCTTTAATATTCAGAATACTTTCCTAAATAAAACACGGTGAGTACATATTTCAACCATGTTAGCTGGTTTGAATGAGTCCTTTCCCAATATCCTAGGACCTGGACCCTGGAAAAAAAAACACGTCTGTGGCCATTCTTCTAAAAATAAACACAAAATTCCATATTTTTGTAGATAGACGCTCGAAACATTTTTACTACGGCTCTCGGGCTCGTCACTGCCGCGATATTTTTACCGGCTCGTGAGTAATTTTAAGCTCAATTAATTTTATATAATACGAATCACCATAAAAATATGGGTGGTTACCCTAGTTGTCTTAGCTGAGTGTTTAGCAAGCTAGACTTGCAACGTCTTTCGGGATGAGCATTCTAATATTACTTATCTGACAACAAAGATCGCTTATCCTTAGCGTTTCACGAGACGTCAATGTCGTCAGAGGTTAGGAGGATTACTACTTGAGACGGTCTGGATATGTTTTCGGATGTGTCACACTGTCCTGCCTACTCCTTATATCCAAAACCTTATTCGCTTCGTTATCATCTAGACGTTTACCTTTGATCTAAACTGTTCAACAAGCGAGGTAATTTGCTCTTGAAAATCGGTTTCCAAACCCAATTCCTTTCTCAACTTCACGTTTACTTGTTTCCCTTTTTACGAAACTCTTGTTTCCCTTTGTACTTTTTTCCTTTATTACTTAACAAGCTATACGTATAAATAAGAGTTAAACTAAAGGAAAGTGAAGTAAAGAATAAAAGAGTGAAGTAAATGATTGAAATAAAGTAAAAGTAAAGAGTAGACTAAAATGAAAGGAAACTCAGTGGATGGATTGCTTTTGTCCGTGAAATTATCTTCTTTGCAGGTATTTTCTTAAAACTGAACTTCTTCTGCAATATTTATTGTTTTTTATTGTTTAAAAAATAAAGTTGTGAGACAGAGTCAAACTTTAGCGTAAAGAGCAAGGGACAGCCCCTTTCATATACGGAATAATTTCTGTTCGTTTTAAGTTTTAATGTCGCTCCTTACTTTCAGCTAAAAAAACTCGTTTTTTTTAGTTGATTTATGAACGTTTTTTAATTAATACAAGTTTTGATTTTGGCTCACCGCATATGAATAATTAAAACGAAATTTGCATATTAATTTTACTTTTTTTGGTTAAATGGCTTTCTCGAAAGTTGTTTAATGTTATTTACGGTCGTTTTTATTAGTAATAAATATACGCGACTTACGAACTAATTTACGTAACGAACTTCTATATTCGTATATTTTTATTACGTATATTATGGGGTTCATGCCTTAGTCAATTCCTCGCTCTTTACGCTAAAGTTCAAATTTTGTTCCAATTCTTTAAGAATGACACATAAATCACAAAGGCCGTTAATTAGAATAAAAAGCTCTTATGAAAGTGCTAAAAACAATCTTTGGCTTAAAGAGTGAGGAATTGACTAGGGGGTAAACCTAATCATATACGTAATAATTCTTGTTCGTTTTAAGTTTTGATGTTGCTCCTTACTTTCAGTTGAAAAACATGTTGTTTTTTTTATTTAATTTCTGATCATTTTTTTTAAATAATGCTGAGAAATCCGGTGCCCCCTTCCAGCACTGTCCCTTCCCCAATGAAAATAATCTCCATGAAAATATCCTCCCATGTAACCCCAGACCCCCCCCCCAATACCAGAAAAAATTCCCCCTGAAAACGTATGTATACTTCCCAATAACCAATACTATATGTAAACATTGGGCAAAGTTCATAACTTGCAGCCCTTCCTCCGGGGAATGTGGGAGATTAATCATCTTAAAAGATATAGTTATTATATTTTTCGACCATGTTGAACAAATTGGCTACCTCAAAATTTTGATCAGGTGACTTTGGGAAAAAAATGAGCGTGGGAGGGGGCCTAGTTGTCCTCCATTTTCGGTAACTTAAAAAGGGCACTAGAACTTTTAATTTCCGTTCAAATAAGCCCTCCTGTGGTATTCTAGGACCACTGGGTCAATACGATCACCCCTGGGGAAAAGAAAACAAAAACAAATAAACACGCATCCGTGATCTTTCTTCTTGCAAAAAATACAAAATTCCACATTTTGGCAGATAGGAGCTTGAAACCTCTACTATAGGGTTCTCTGATATGCTGAATTTGATGGTGTCATTTTCACTAAGGTTCTACTTTTAGGGGTGTTTCCCCCTTTTCTTGAAAATAAGGCAAATTTTGTCAGGCGCATAATTTTTGGTGGGTAAAACTAAACTTGATGAAACTTATATATTTGAAATTAGAAATAAAAATCTGATTCTTGTGGTGTATCTATTGGTATCAAAATTCCTTTTTTTAGAATTTCGGTTACTATTGAGCCGGGTCGCTCCTTAATTACAGTTCGTTACCACGAACTGTTTGATAAACACGCAAATAAAACTCAACTCCAGGGACTGATCAATGATCTCAAGGTCCTAAATGTAGCCCTTGGAGAACTTGAGTATTCATATTAATATATTACCGATTATTGACAAAACAACAAAGTGCTAAACTTCGAAACCGAAAGAATACTGAAAAAAGGCACTGTGCACTACAGAAAAAAGAGACAATCCTCCTAAACATTATTCATTTGTACTAGTAGAAAAAAGATGTTTCTTATAATCAAGGAGGCACACTTGTGCCTCTATAAAGAGGCGACCCACCACAATGTTAAGCGATTTCAGGTCCTAGAGGTCCCAGAGAGACGGCGGTGATCGCATTTTGTAGCCCAAGCTCAAACTAAGAAACGTGCAAAATTTTATCTTCCTCCGACTTTATCTTCATGGGGTAAACTGGCCCGGAAGTTTCGACCCTCCAACCACAGCCCCCCTTTAACGTTGTCCGATTAGGCTGAAATTTAGAGGTTAGGCCTTCCTAGGGCCCGGGAGCTTATCCTCGAAATTTCAGCTCAATCTGATCACTCCTTCCCTGTTTTCAAAAAACCAAATATAGCCACTTAAAATTCATTTCTTTTCTTTTCTTATCCACGCCTACAGGCCACAGTTGGCAACTGATCCGGGTGAATGAGGACTCATTCGAAGCATAATTCGACCTGTTTGCCTTTTGATATTTTCAGACCGAAAAAATTATCCCCCGAATTTACATTTACGAAAAACCTCGTTTTCCTATAATAGCCCATGTTAATTTTTCCCACCAAAACCCCCCTTTAACGTTGTCTGATCGGGCTGAAATTTAGAGGATAAGCTTTCCTGGGGCCTGGGAGCTTATCCTTGAAATTTCAGCTCAATCTGATCACTCCTTCCCTGTATTCCAAAAACCAAATATCAAGTTTTGTGGGAATTTGCTTGCGTCGAAAATAGATTCCATTTACTAAAAAACAATTCAATTGTGTCTCTTTAGTCTAGCGGTTGATACTCCAGACTGTCAGGCGGAAAACCCGGGTTCGATTCACCGTCAGAGCAATTTTTTTATATTCTGAATTTAAACTTTAAAAAAGAAACTCAGTTTCTTTTTTAAATTATTTGAAGAAAAATACGTTTTCTAAAGAGTTAAAGAAGCTGAGTTACAAGGTCGACCCTTAAAACGTACAGGGATTAGGAGGCACAGTTGGGGGGCTGTTAAAGAGGCTGAGTCACAAGTTCGAACCTTAGAACGTACAGGGATTAGGAGGCACCCTGTACGACGTGATTTGAGTATTCAGGAATTAAAAGCCTTAACACAAGAATGTTCAAGAGCGGGGGGTTTGGGGGGCGGCAGCCCCCAACTTTAACTCCTGACACGATCAGCTAACAGTTAGTCAAGCAATAATAAGTAATAAACTGTACAAAAACGTGCAGAAATTATTTGAAAAAAACTACGTTTTCTAAAGAGTTAAAGAGGCTGAGTTACAAGGTCGAACCTTAAAACGTACAGGGATTAGGAGGCACAGTTGGGGGCTCCGCCCCCCAAACCCTCGCTTTCGCAGCCTTTAAATAAAAAAAAGTTCTTTAAACTGAAAGTAAGGAGCGACATTAAATCTTAAAACGAACAGAAATTATTCCGTATATGAAAGGGGCTGTGCCCTCCTCAACGCCTCGGTCTTTACGCTGAAGTTTGACTTTCTCACAACTCTTTTTTTTTAACAATAAAAACTTTAGCGTAAAGAGCGAGGCGTTGAGGAGGGAACAGCCCCTTTCATATACGGAATAATTTCTGTTCGTTTTAAGATTTAATGTCGCTCCTTACTTTCAGTTTAAAGAACTTTTTTTTTTAAAGGCTGCGAAAGCTGGCGGTTTGGGGGGCGGCAGCCCCCCAACTGTGCCACCAAATTCCTGTACGTTTTAAGGTTCGACCTTGTAACTCAGCCTCTTTAACTCTTTAGAAAACGTAGTTTTTTTCAAATTTGTATCGAAAAGACGGAAGTGAAAAAGAATCTTTTATTTTCAGCGGAATACTTTTCCATAATTTCACTCAAACGTATTTTATAGAAAAAGCTGCTCTTTGCGTGTGTCAAATATCCCAGATAAAAGAAAAATGTGTAGATGACGACGTTGGATAATTACGATAATCTGACGATAAATGAAAAAGGACAAGTTGTGTTAGTCCTGGGGGTGCTAGACTATTCAAGTATTCATGCATGAAAACAGCAGTTTGGAGCTGACAAATTTGTCTTTCTGTTAGTAACTGAGATTTAAGAAAAACTTTTTTAGTATTAAGTTTATCAAAATAAATTGACTTTATAGCTCTATTTTGTAAGATTTGAATTGTCTTTAAATTATAACAGAAAGAATTAGCCCAAACACAACAACTATACTGAATATACTACTACTTCTACTACTACTAACAACTCACCGTTCACCAAGCCGCCTGAGGCCAACACAGCTACGCACGCTCTTCCTCCATCCCAATCTATTTAAAGCCTCCCTTTTTACACCCACCCACGAAGTTCCCATTTCCTTTAAATCTTTCTTTATGACGTCCTCCCACCCCAGACGAGGACGACCTGCTTTTCGTTTAGCCCTAGACGGTTGGCCGAAAAGAACAATCTTCGGCAATATCTCATCCTTCATCCGTACAACGTGCCCTAGCCACCTCAACCTTTCTTTCATTATAGCCCTAGAGAGCGGTATTGAACCACATTTCTCGTATAGCTTATTGTTTGAAATACGTTCAGTCAGCCAGGTACCTAAAACAATCCTTAAGCAATTTTCCTGGAAAACATCTAGCAAATCTTCATCCGCTTTTCTGAGCGCCCATGCTTCAGAGCCATATTTGACCACTGTAGCTTCTAATATTCCAATCTTGGTTTGCAGACTTATCTTCCTATTCTTCCAAACTTGTTTTTTAACTCCGAAAAATACACCCTGAGCCTCGGCTATTCTACTTTTAACATCTTCACTACTCCCACCATCTTTAATAATAATACTACCAAGGCAAGTGAATCTGCCCACCTGATCAATCTTTTCATTATCCAACGTCACCTTTTCATCTTCACTTACTCCTAGCCTTAGTGACTTAGTCTTTTTAACATAAATCGTCAAACCTATTCTAGCACCCTAAACACGCAAAACCTCTAAAACTTCATTCACTTTGCTCAAACTTTCATCAAGGATGCCTAAATCATCAGCATAATCTAAGTCCAGGAGACTTTTTCCTCCCCATTTGATTCCATGGTCTCCCATTGCCTTTCCTGTGCTCCTTAATACAAAGTCCATCAAAATAATCCATATAAAGGGGGATAGAACACAACCCTGCTTAACTCCTGATTTAATACAAAACCAGCTGCTAACCTCATTTCCTACTTTAATCGCAGAATTGTTATTCTCGTACATAGCACTAATCACTTTAATGTATTTGTCTGGTATACCATACAAGGATGAAACCTTTACTAAAGCTCTTCTATCAACAGAATCAAACGCTTACTCATAATCTATAAAACTGAGGACCAAAGGTGTTTGACAGCTCAATCACTTCTCGATTATTAGCCTAAGAGTGAAAATTTGGTCGACACATCCTCTACCTTTTCTGAAACCGCACTGTTCTTCTCTTTAAACTTTGTCTACGGCATCTCTCAGTCTAAAAAGTATCATATTAATAAGTAATTTACTATCTACGGAGACCAGACTAATGCCTCGATAATTACCACACTCACTTTTATCATCTTTCTAATAAAATGGTTTAATTAAGGTTATCATAAAATTAATAAGTACTTCCCCCTTTTCAAAAACCATATTCATAGTCCTCAGCAACTTTTTTATAACCGCAGAGTTATCATATCTAATGGACCCGTTTGCTCCAACATCGGCATGTAGAGCCTTTTTATTCTTTAAGTCTTTTAGTACTGTCGCTAATTTTTCCTCACAAAACAAATCTTCCTTCACATCCAAAGTATCACAAACTTTTCCATTTTCCTCTATATCTTTTTCCTCTATATCTCGGTTAAGCAAATTCTCAAAATGTTTGGCCCATCTCTCTAGTTCTTTCCATATCGCTAATTGTGGCCCCATTCCTATCTTTAACTGGGCCAAGTCAGGATTGAATACTCCCTCTTAATCTATTAACATGCCAGTACCATATTTTATTATTATGCCGCCTAGCTGCATCTTCCAGATCCTCAGCAATTTTATCCATTGCCTCCACTTCATACCTCCTTAGTCCATATTTTACTGCTTTCTTCTCTTTCCTTACATTCCTTTTGTTTTCTTACGATCTATCACTCAGATAATTCTTGTGCAAGTCCTTTCTCCTTTCTGTTAAACATAAAGCTTTTTCACTGATATTCTTAGCTGCAGTTCTAGCTTTCTTCCATAAGACACCTTCGTCAACTTCCCAAATTATCTTTCTAAAATTATTCCAACCATCTTCCATATCATCGAATTTCCAACTCTCAAGTTTAGTATCCAACTTTTCGCGGAAAGTTTCTCTCAAATTCTCATCCTGGAGTCTTCCAACATCATAAATTCCCGGAAGGTAGTTACCCTTCCGATACTTGAGCTTTAAATTAACCCTTGATACTACTAGATGGTGATCTTCACTTTTAACATCAATAACAGCACTCCTATATACCCCAGTATCTTGTATTGATCCTGCCAGTCTTCGGTTTACTATTAAATAAAAAACAAGTTTTTTAAACTGAAAGTAAGGAGCGACATTAAAACTTAAAACGAACAGAAATTATTCCGTATATGAAAGGGGCTGTCCTCTCCTCAACGCCTCACTCTTTACGCTGAAGTTTTTTATTGTTAAAAAACAATAAAGCTGAGCGACAGAGTCACACTTTAGCGTAAAGAGCAAGGTGTTGAGGAGGGGACAGCCCCTTTCATATACGGAATAATTTCTGTTCGTTTTAAGTTTTAATGTCGCTCCTTACTTTCAGTTTAAAAAACTTGTTTTTTTATTTAATTTCTGATCGTTTTTTAGTTAATGCAGCTTTTATTTTTGATCACCGTCATTGAATAAGTAAACAAAATTTGCATAAAAATTTTACTTTTCTTTTGCTAAATGGCTGTCTCTAAATTTGGTTCTGGCGTAATTTACAGATTAACTTACGTAACGAACTTATATATTCGTATATTTTTCTTCTGGCAAAAAATCAAAGTTGCAGATTTTTGCCGAGATGAGCTTGAAACCTCTACAGTAGGGTTCTCTGTTACGCTGTATATGATGGTGTGATTTTCATTAAGGTTCTATAACTTTTAGGGGGTCTTTCCCCTTTTTTTCGAAAATCAGCCACATTTTCAGGCGCGTAACTTTTTATGGGTAAGATTAAACTTGATGAAACTTATATATTTGAAATCAGATTTAAAATCTGATTCTTCTATTGGTATCACTGGTATCTATTGTATCATTGGATGTATCTATTGGTATCAAAATTCTGTTTTTTTAGAGTTTCGGTTACCATTTAGCCGGGTCGCTCCTTACTTACAGTTTGTTACCACGAACTGTTTGATCATATAATCAATAAGGTTTGCTGTCTTACCATTACGTGAATACCATCTTAACTTTGGAGCCATTTTATGACCAAATACCGTATTGGTTATAACTAGATTGTTATACCTACAAAATTGCAAAAGTCTGTTTCCATTACTGTTTTCTTTTCCTGCACCAAATTTACCTAGGCTAGGATACCATCTATCCCTATTTCTACCGTCCTGGGCATTAAAATCTCCTAATAAAAACATCGTATTTCTACCTGGGATCCTGTCTATTTGCTCCTGTAACTGTAAGTAAAATTTATCCGTCACTAGTATCTCTGTCAGTCGGTTCTACAGGTGCATATACTACTATAACTGATACCCTGAATTTTTTAGTCATAAAATGAGCAATTAGTATTCTATTATTAATACCCTACCAGCCTAAACAAGACTTAGCAGCTTCCTTATTCATCATGAGTCCTGCTCCCTGTCTATGTACCCCATCCTTTCTGCCTGAGTAAACAAATTCTATATCACCTAATTTCATGCTTCCTACCCCTGGTATATGTGTTTTTGAAACTCCTTATAAAACTTTTTGCGTAAGCTATGCAGAATCCTATCTCCTCTTGTAATTTTATATATACTGAATTTACATGTTCTTTCCTTGACAATAATTTTAAATGATTACGCCTAAAAAGGTGTAAATGATTACACCTATTTATCAATATCCATCAGCTGTTAAAGATAGTTCACTGTTTACCTTTTCAATAATAGAAAAAATCATTTAATTTGTTTTTTTTTTAATATTAATCAATAAATGGTTACCCCTCGTATATTTTATTAGATCACTGAACGTGCTCTAAACCCAACACGAGAAAAATATATTCTCCATTAGGGGGGGAGGGGGAGAGAATTCTCCAATCTCTTCCCCAACCCTACCGAGTGGTCGTAGAAACTTTGGAGGGTGCTCAGTAAATCGGAAATTGATAGTTCTAGTCCTTTTTTAAGTGACCAAATAGACTGGAAGGAAGCTAGTCCACTCCCACGTCCCCTTTGTCCCAAATTATTCCGACCAAAATCTTTAGATAGCTATTTTGTTGAACATAGTTGAAAGGTCCAATAACCTTATGGCTTTGGGAATAACCCGACTCCTCACAAATCCTAGGGAAAAGGCTGTAAAGGGAGGATTCTGCTTGGGGGAATTTTCCACGATGACAATTTTCCCTGGGAAGAGAATATTTCGGGGGTGAGTTTTCCGGGGGAAATTGCCAAAATTCCTGAAAGAAATTATTTTTATCAGTTTTTAAATTCTCTTTACTGACTAAATTTAACATGTGGAAATGTTCCGGTTGAAATTTTCTACGGGGTTGGAATTGCCTGGAGGATATTTTTCAGAGGAAGGGAGGAATTTACACAAGAAAAGTTCTCCGCGGGGGCACCTTTTTACTCGGATTAGGGGAATTCCCAGGAAATATTTCCCAAGGAAGGTGGATTTCTGACATGATTAGGAAAATGATCAGAAATTAAAGTCTTTTTTAAATGAAAGTAGGGTAAGGAGAATTTTTCAGGAGAGATCCCTCGCAACAAATTTTCCTGGGGGATTTTCAGTGAGTATGGAAGTGTCCGAAGAAAATTTGCCAGGGGGTATTTTACATAGGAGAAACTTAAATTTAAGGAATTTTCTGAAGGAGAAGGGAAATTTCAATCGGGGGGAGCTGGATTTCCCGTACTATTTGAAAAACGATCAGAAATTAAACTAAAACAACAAACTTTTTCAGTAAGGTACAACGTTAAAACTTTAAACGAACAGAAATCATTTCATATATAAGGGGGTTTGGTCTCTCGTCAATACCTTGCTGTTTACGCTAAAGTTTACTTTTTAGTCCCAGATCTATGAGAACGACTCCTGAAATACAAGGGCCGTTTAATTAGAATAAGAAGCTTTGTAAGGAGCTCTAAAATTCTTGAACGGGAAGAGCGATGTAATGAGGAGGGGGCGACCCCCATCATATACGAGATAATTTCTGTTCGTTTCAAGTTTTAATTTTGCTCTTTACTTTCATTTGAAAAAAGAAAATTTTTTTATTTAATAGCAGTAAAGGTGGTAATGTTTGGTTTTGGTCGTCTAATCAGGTAAGAACTTTGTCGGCAGGCCAGGGATTGTTCGCCAGGCGAAGATATCAAAACTTTCCTAACAATATTTACTAGAAACGACAAGTGTAGCTAAGTAAATCGAAATGCACAATGTAAGTGTGGTTCAATCCCCTTTTTTACGGCTATAATGAGAGAAATGTTGAGATGGCTAAGGCACGTTCTGCGGATGAAGGGTGATAGATTGCCGAAGATTATCCATTTCAGCCAATCGTCAAGAGCTATAGGAAAAGCAGATCGTCCTCGGTTATGGTTAAAAGATGCCGTAAGGAAAGATTTAAGGAGAATGGGAACTTTCAGGAAGAGTGTAAAGAGGGAGGCTTTGAACAGATTGGGATGGAGAAGGAGCGCTCGAAGCCCTGTCGGCTCCCTGCGGCTTGGTGCTGTGGTGATTAAGAGTAGTAGTAGTAATAGTAGTAGTAGTAGCAGTAGCAGTAGCGGCAGTAGTAGTAGTAGTAGTAGTAATAGCAATAGTGGCAGTAATGCATCACCTTGGCTTCTGAGCCAGGCTTTTGATCTACCGTAATCCTAACGATCCTCCCCCCTAAGGCTTCATTGAAAACTAAAATTTATTATACAACTAGGTAATTAGAATTCAATTTTTTTTTTGAATTTACGTAACGATTTACTTTTACATAATCTCCGTGTTTTGACCTATCTCGTATCAAATATCCATTTTCCACAATAACACCAGCTTCTCTTATTACTAGATTTATACACGCCTCTTTATTCTTAATATTAAGAATTACCACATTAGTCTGTGTCTAATTCAGTTGTTTCCTAGCAATGGGGCGATGCTTGACTACATACTTGTTCTTATGTTTTTGTACACTTGGCTATGGAAGCGATATTGACGTCAGGTGAGCATACTAACAAAGATCGAACCCCTTGATTCAAAAGTTTAATGTCAGACATTTGAGGCTTTGCGGAATACAGTTGTTTATTTATTAACAATCCTATTTGTAATAATATCTATACCCTAGTGGAAAAGCTTAGTGAACATTTAGGACGCATCAGAAGAAAATTTTGTTTCATTGAAGTATTGGACCCTGTTTCAAGTTGCATAAGCCCTTCCCACTTGGGAGTTTCAAATAAACGAAAAAAATTATACGCATGCAAGTATTAAAATGGTATATAAGCAATATCATAGGCAGCGCTGCTGAATCATAGCTAAAAACATTATTGATATTTTATAGGAGCTATTGTGATTGGAAATTTAAAGTTCTAGTACCCTTTTTAAGAGTCAAAAGTGATTGGAGGGCCATCAGCCCACTTCTTTAGCTCATAATTTTCCAAACACTTCCAACCAAAATTTATGATAGCCTTTTTGTTCAGCATAGCTAAACGGTTTTGTAACTGTACCTCTAGGGCTATTGCGTGGGTCAACCCCTCATAGTAATGTAATTTGCCCATTATGTTTAAAAACTAAATGTCCCCTCAAGATTAAATAAAAAAGCACTGTGTGTATGATGATTGCCAATAAGACATCTCAGCAATATTCCAAGAATGACTGAGGGTGTTATGTTCAAACTTAGGGGCTACTTCTATTACTATTTCTACTCTTGAAATTTAACTGAATCAAAAGAGGGTGAGTGTATCCAATCTGCCAATGACCATGAATAGATTTTTTGCGAATGGTATTGTTTTATTTTTAAGATCAACTAGGAGGTACAAAATTAAATTAAACAATACTATTTTTGTCAAGATTTTCAAAAGGGTGTATGTTGCTAGAAATTGTTGAAAAAGTTTCTCCAGCTCAAAAATAGCAGGCCAAGCTATAAAATTCTTAAAGAAAAACCAAAAATATTTAAAATATTATTTATTTTATTTTTCCTGAATAGACTATGTCAATATAAAACGAACAGAAACTGATTATAAAAGACTTTTCCACAAAGTTAGTTTTTTCAAAGAAAGTTAAAGAACTCCTTTAAACGAAAAATGAGCAAAAACAGAATAAAATAATCTATCAAGCGCAAAACTACCAGTAATCAGCGTCAATTAGTAAATGAAACTCAAAACGAATAGAAATAGCAATAAATAACCGAGTCAAACTCAAAACGAGCAGAAATTAACAAGTAGGGCTTTTAACACCTATGCCTTCCCAAGGTCAGAACATAGTTTGTACTTTACTGAAAAAATTTAAATGTTTTTATTTTTATAACTTTAATAAATCAAATATTATTAACATTTTAAGGAATAAATATCAGCAGATGTTTATTAACCTGACAATGCACATTAATTTTTTTTTTTTTTCAGTAAAGTGCAAATTATGTTCTTCAAAGTAAATTCTTCAAGTTATGTTCTTCAAGAAAGTTCTTTCAAACTAAAGATCAACATGAAAACAAACTGAAATTATTCGTTATCTGAGGGGGGCTGCCCCTCCTCAATACCTCAATCTTTCCGCTAAATTCTGGTTTTCGTCCTAATTCTTTAAGAACGATTCCTAAAACACAAGAGCCATTTAATTGGAACGAGAAGCTTTTCTAAAAGTTCTATAATAGCGTGAAGAGCGAGGTATTGAAAAGGGGGTAACCCCCTTATCCCTGGAATAATTTATGTTAATTTAAAGTTTTAATGTTGCTCCTTACTCTCATTTGAATTTTTTTATTTAATAGTAGAAAAGGCGGTCCTCTTTGTCTTATCAGCTAGGAGCCTTTTGGGATGGCTCGCCAGCCCAAAATATCAAAGTTTTCTTGGCAATACTCCCTGGAAACGACACGCCTAGCTGATTAAATCAAAACACTTTATGTATGTCCAACATTTCCTACGAACTGCTTGGAAGATCACCTAAATAAAGGCAGAATCACTCTTATGTGTAAATTTGATTAGCATTGCGATATCCTTATATTTTAATTTAATTTAATTAACCAAGAGTCATACCCTAAGTCAAAACCAAGTAAATTTAAAATTGAAAGAACTTTTTATTCCATATAATCAAGCAATTGTTTAAGTTTGAATGTACAAAGAATAAAAAACCAAATAAAAGAAAATCGGGATTTTATGGGGCTTTTATAAGGCCAACGAAAATACTGGAAGATGCAAGAAAAATATTTCGGGAGGACAGGTGCTTCTCTTCTTCAGCCCTAAAGTAGAAAGAGGGTAGCAGCCCTACAGTCTTTGTGATCACTTAAAACGGGCACTATAAATTTTAATTTTGTCCGATTAATCCCTCTTTGGATCTTACAGGGCTCTTTTCTTTGACTCTTTGAATCATCCCTGGTATAACCAAAAACAAATACACATCCGTGATCTTTCTTTAGCAAAAAAAAAAAAAAAAAAAATCCGCATTTTTGTAGATAAGAGCTTGAAGCCTCTGCATTAGGGTCCTCTGATTATTTTGTACCCAGGAAGGGGGAGCAGATGCCTCAAGAGGTGTATTTTAATGCTAAAGCTTCCTTCATGCAAATACATAATTAGTTCTACGGACGGGGGTAGAAATTGAAATCTGATCCTTTTGATTTCCGGGAGTATTTCTGGTCTACGCCTTTATTACGAAAGTAAAGAATTAGATTCAAACCCAAAACGAGAAAAGTATATTCTCTATTAAAGGGGGGGAGCATTCTCCCTTCTCTTCCCCAACCCTACCTAGGGATCGTAGAAACTATGGAGGGTGCTCAGTTTATCGGACATTGACAGTTCTAGTCCTTTTTTAAGTGACCAAATAGACTGGAAGGAAGCAAGTCCCCTTCCACGCCCCCTTTTCCCAAAATTATTCCGATCAAAATTTTTAGATAGCTATTTTGTTGAACATAGTTGAAAGGTCCAATAATTATACCTTTGGGGATAACATGACTCCTCACAAACCCTGGGGAAAAGGCTGTAAAGGGAGGGTTCTGCTTGGGGGAATTTTCCACGATGAGAATTTTCTCTGGGGAGAGAATATTTCGGGGGTGAGCTTTCCCGGGAAATTGCCAAAATTCCTGTAAGAAATTCTTTTTATTGGTCTTACATTCTCTTTACTGATTAAATTTAACATGTGGAGATGTTCCGGGGGAAATTTACTGCGGGGTTGGAATTGCCTGGTGGATTTTTTTCAGAGGAAGGGGGGAATTTCCACAAGAAAAATTCTCCGCGGGGCACCTTTCTACTGGAATTAGGGGAATTCCCGGGAAATTTTTCCCAAGGAAGGTGGATTTCCGACATGATTAGGAAAATGATCAGAAATTAAAGTCTTTTTTTAAATGAAAGTATGGTAAGGAGAATTTTTCAGGCGAGATCCCTCGCAACAAATTTTCCTGGGGGATTTTCAGTGAGGATGGAAATATCCTAGGGAAATTTGCCAGGGGGGTATTTTACATAGGAGAAACTTTACTTTAAGAAATTTTCTGAAGAAGGGAATTTTCAATCGGGGGGAGCTGGATTTCCTGTTATTATTTGAAAAACGATCAGAAATGAAATTAAAACAACAAATTTTTTCAGAAGAAAGTAAGGGGCAACATTAAAACTTAAAACGAACAGAAGTTATTTCATATGTAAGGGGATTTGGCCTCTCGTCAATACCTTGCTGTTTACGCTAAAGTTTACTTTTTAGTCCCAGTTCCGTAAGAACGACTCCTGAAATACAAGGTTCATTTTAATTAGAATAAGAAGCTTTTTTAAAGAGTTATAAAATACTTTAACGGGAAGAAAGATTTAATGAGGAGGGGGCAACCCCCCTCATATACGAGATAATTTCTGTTCGTTTCAGGTTTTAATTTTGCTCTTTTCTTTCATTTGAAAAAATTGTTTTTTTTTTATTTAATAGCAGTAAAGGTGGTAATGTTTGGTTTTGGTCGTCTAATCAGCTAGGAACTTTATTCGGCAGGCCAGGGATTGTTCACCGGACCAAGAAATCGAAATTTTCCTAACAATATTTTCTAGAAACGACAATTGTAGTTGAGTAAATCAAAATACACAATGTAAGTGTGGTTCAATCCCCCTTTTTAGGGCTATAATGAGAGAAATATTGAGGTGGCTAGGGCACGTTCTGCGGATGAAGGATGACAGATTACCGAAGATTATCCTTTTCAGCTAACCGTCAATAGCTAAAGGAAAAGCAGATCGTCCTCAGTTAGGGTTCAAGGATGCCGTAAGGAAAGATTTAAGGAGAATGGGAACTTTCAGGGAGATTGTAAAGAGGGAGGCTTTGAACAGATTGGGATGGGAAGGAGCGTTCGCAGCTGTGTTGGCTTCATGCGGCTTGATGCTGTGGTGATTTATTGGTAGTAGTAGTAGTAGTAGTAGTAGTAGTCGTAGTAGCAGTAGTAGTGGTAGCAGTAGTAGTAGCAGCAGCAGCAGTAGTAGTAGTAATAGCAATTGTGGCAGTAATGCTTCACCTTGGCTTTTGAGCCTGGTTTTTGATCTAGCGTAATCCTAACGATCCTCCCCCTAATGCGTCATTGAAAACTAAAATTTGTTATGCAACTAGGTAATTTGAATTTGATTTTTCTTTATTTTTGAATTTACGCAACGATTTACTTTTACAGAATCTCCGTGTTTTGACCTATCTCGTATCAAATATCCATTTTCCACAATAATACCAGCTTCTCTTATTACTAGATTTATACACACCTCTTTATTCTTAATATTAAGATTTATCACAATAGTTTGTGTGTCTAATTCAGTTGTTTCCTAGCAATGGGGCGATGCTTAACTACATACTTGTTCTTATGTCTATGTACACTGGGTTGTGGAAGCGATATTGACGTCAGGTAAGCGTATTAACAAAAATAAAACCCCTTGATTCAAACCATTTAATGTCAGACATTTGAGGCTTTGCGGAATACAGTTGTTTATTTATTAACAATCCTATTTGTAATAATATCTATATCCTAGTGGAAAGGCTTTGTGAACATTTAGGGAACATCAGAAGAAAATTATGTTCGATTGAAGTATTAGAACCCGTTTAAAATTTTATAAGAGCCTATGGGGTTTTGTCCCAACTTGGGGTTTTGTTCCTGGTTTTCACAGTTTTTTTTTTTTTTTTTACCCGAATTCAATCTCTGAAAACTATCTTCGAGGACTAAGTGGGTATCCACTGAAATGTTGATATGTACATTTGGTTATGGGAAAGATACTCTGGGTTACAAAAGTGGTCCACAAGTATCACGGTCATTTTAAAAATGGGACTAAATGGTATCGCTATTATAGGCCAGTGCGCTTGTGCATTGTCAATGAACACGCGCATATATGACGGGTATTAGAAACTGTACCAGAAGTGCCAACTTCGAACCGAAAGGATCATGAATGTCTTTTGATTAGATCAAAGTAATCACAAGACATCACTTTCAACTAATCAGAGGGCTTTTCCATGCTGGGCATTTAGCAAAATCGTCACTGATAACCACTGAAAACCAATTAAGGGTTTGGCTGAAGTCCACTTAAAGGCTTTCCTGTTTCTACTCCTGAGTTGTTGCGTCCGTTTGTGTTTTCAGTAAACCTCTAGTTTTTCAGAATTGTACATACATAGAGAAATATCACAAGCAAGATTGTTTGAAAGAGTTTAACATAAATATGTTGCATAAACCGTGAAGCAGTAATTTTTGTTCGTTTTAAGTTTCGACTCACCTTTACTTTCATCAGAAAAACTTCCTTTTTTTGTAAATTAACTTTGGAACACAGTTAGAATATTCAAGAATTCCTTCTTATTTTAATTTTTCTTTCTTTGTCTTACTTTCCGTTTTGCTTCTCAATTTTATATTTAAGGAAAATTTCCTGGTGTATAATTTTCATAGGGGGGGGGGATATTTCAGGGAACTTTGTCCATTAGAGGGGGGTTGGGTCGGTTTTAATTGGCTAGACACCTCATATCACATGCTAAGTTTATTATTCAAAATGAGGGGTGGCTAGAATTTAAATCTGTTGCGATCTTGCAATCGTTCCTTGAACATTTTAGTGGTCAAAGCTAGCCAAGCATACCGTTGGTAGGGTTGCCACCTCGGTCAGTTCCAAAAGCGCTAGAATCGCCCAAATTTGCGTGCTATACGACAGTTTTTCGGTGCTATAGTAAAAAAAAATTGACTGTAATAGTGCTAAAATAACACTTTCAAGCTACAGATGGCAACCTTGAGTCCGTGTTAAACATAATGAAATAGTGTTAAAATAGTACTTTCTGGCTACAGGTGGCAACTGCTGAATGTATATACGTTGAGCAGAATTGTTTCTGTTTTGCGTTGCACTAAAATTGACTAAGCTGCTCTGTTTTACTTTTTAATGACTTGTGTTACTATCTAGGTGCAAATTTGTCATTTAACGAAAGAGTATCGCAAATAGATTCTCCAGTCAGCAATATTTCCAAGCACGGTGGTCGCTGTCAGGGTCGTATCCACGGTTTATTTTTTCGGGGGGGGGGGGGGGTTACAACAAAACTTTGAAAAACGCATAAAAATTGTTTTATTAATTTTTTTGTTACGTTTTTACAGGTCGGACAGACATATCAGGGGAGAGGGGGGGGAGTCAAAACCCCCTAACCCTCCTTGATACAACCTTGGCCGCTGTCTCAACCGATATTCAGGATAGTTTGTCAAAGTACTGGTCTAGTATTACGCAACTAAAAAGGTCAAATCAGTAAAGAATTCACATGAGAAGACAGCATACAAAGCCGAGTCAGTTACTTGGCTATATGTACATCAAACTGATCAAGGGTTGTTAATCTTCGAGAGAGAGGGCCTATTTATTTTGTTTTAGTATTATCATCTGTTACTTTTAATCTTGTAGTCTATGGAGTTTTTTTCAGCTCAAATGAGCTACCTATCGCTCACTTAGCTTTTGATTCGTCTCTCCTAAACCATGTTAAGGAAGTGCTTCTAAATTATTTAAACTTTTTAAGTAAGAAAAAATAATTCTTTACTGCTCTTGTTATAGATAAATAAAAATCTTTGATATCCATTGACATTGGTCAACACAATAATAATGGAACCGCTGTGAGTAGCTTCAGGTAGCCACCACACCTAGTAACACAAAGATAACATATAGGGCCAATTATTACATAGGATTACTCTGAATTAGAATTGCGGCTGTGATGTTTCTTTTTTTTTCCTTGTAATATTTCAGTGATTGTTTTAATAAATTGAAACTGGCTGCTATATACATTTTAGTGCCATAGGTAGACACAATTTGGCCTCGAATCGCTACAGTTATACTGAAATAGAATTTAATCTGGTACTTGTCGGTTATTCGAAACACGTTCAAGAATTACGCTAAGGTCACATCTCAGAAAACCGGTTCCATAGCTACAAAAAAAGGTGACAGATGAAACAATGCATTGGACTTAGACAGAATGCATTGGACTTCTATAATTTGGGCCATAGACTATATTTGCATATGGAGGGAGAGGGAGGGTAGGTTAGGTTTCCATGACTTTGTTTCAAATGTATCATTTAGTCCCCCTATTTTGTTATCAAACAGTTTGTGGTAACGAACTGTAGGTAAGGAGCGACCCGGCTCAATAGTAACCGAAACTCTAAAAAACGGAATTTTGATACCGATAGATACGTCAAAAAGTTGCATTTTTATGCTCATTTCAAATATATAAGTTCCATCAAGTTTGGTCTTGACAATAAAAAGTTAAGAGCCTGAAAAAATTTTCGTTTTTATGTTCGGAAAAAGGGGAAAACTCCCCATAAAAGTGATAAAATCTTAATGACAATTATACCATCAGATTCAACGCATCAGAAAACCCTACTGTAGTGGTTTCAAGCTCCTATCTGCAAAAATATGGAATTTGTATTTTACGCCAGAAGAATACGTGTTTTTTTTTCCAGGGATAATCGTATCGATGCAGTGGTACTAGAATTTTGCAAGAGGGCTCATTAAAATAAAATTAAAAGTTCTAGTGCCCGTTTTAAGTGACCAAAAAAATTGGATGGCAACTAGGCCCCCTCCCACGCTTATTTTCTCTCAAAGTCAATCGATCAAAGTTTTGAGATGGCCATTTTGTTCAACATAGTCGAAAATCTAATAATTATGTCTTTGAAGATGACTTAATCCCCCAAAGCCCTCAGGGGAAGGGCTGAAAGCTATGGATTTTGTCCCATTGTTTACATATATTATTGGTCATTGAGAAATATACAGATGGTTTCAAGAGGGATGTTTTCTAGTGGGGGTTGGGGGGAGGAGACTACGTGAGAGGATCTAAGTAGAGAAGGAAGTACCATTTCTATGGCCCCTCCGTACCAAACAGGTTCTACAGGGCATTACACCTTTGCCAAGAGATTTACGCAATTTAAGGACAAGTTTTTCTGACGTAGGTTTCTAGTTCATGATATATAAGTTTTTTTTTAGGTTAAATCCGTGGTCATTCATCTGTAAATTGATTAGTAGTTTTTTTGTTTTTTTTTAACTTGGCTAATAGGTTTTTAAACCTATTACTACGAACGCTACATGCATTCCATTTTTGGAACTAGGAGCGACATTGTGTGATGCTATAAGACTGATTTCGTTTCATGGGTTCATTAATAGAAGGACTAATGTTTTTGAAAAGGGTAATTACTTCTTTAGTTTACGAGATTTGCGATTTTTTTGCGAAAAGATATTTACGTAAAGGTATTGCGATGGTTAAGAATGCCTCACGGGTAATTAAAGAATGGGATGCTTGCATCAACAATACAAAGAATATGCACAGATACTTAATAGATTTGACGATTACAAGAGACATTGCTAGAAGGTATTCAATAGCTTAATTGAAAAGTAACGATAGAATGACATTGTGACTTGACCTAGCTTTACCTCGCCGATGTGATCTGTATTATACACAAGTAACGTTTGAAAAGTATTGTCAATTTAAAAAGAAATGGCTGAAAAGTGTTTTGAAGGGGATGGGTTGCATGGAGGGTTGAGTTGCACGAGGGTTCAGTTAAAGGGGATACAGTTCCACGGGGGTTTCGGTTATACAGGGGGGCAGTGCCAAGGGGGAGACCGTAGCACGGGGGTTGAGTTAAATGGGAATTGAGTTCCACGAGAGTAGTGCTTTGTCGTGGTTTAGCCGTGAGGTCCCTTACCACAACCCCAAAGGGCTCCGATCCCCCCACCCCAACCCCGAAGGAACCCCCCAGTCCTCAAAGGTTCTCTAGGCTCCCAAAGGGGCCGTGGTTTACCTTGTAACTTTTACATTCTCTTGATTTTCAAAGTTCCGTTTGAAGCACTCTAGTGTTTTAAGCCCGTCTGATTTTTTCTTTACATGGTGTTCGTTCAAAAAAGCGAGACTGTCTTTTAAATAAATAATTCTTGTATTTTTTCAGTTCAATTGAAGGAAAGGATTTCTGTTAAATAAATAATTGTTATACCTTTTAAAATGACTTCACGGAGTTTGAGGGGGCTCTGTTGTGTTAAGCCGTTTGATTTTTTCTTTACATGGTGTTCGTTCAAAAAGTGAGGATATTCCGTGTGATTTTTTTGGGAAGTTTAATGAATTTATTAGTTACCGAGAGTTCAATGACTCCTCCTCTCAATGACTTCCAGGGGTTTTATGACTCCTCCTCACAATGAATTCAGATGGTTTTAGGACTCATCCCCCTAGTCATAACTCCATTCAACCTTGAGCGAAGATATAAAAGTTTGATGAAGTATTTTTCTGCTTAACAACTACATTAATAACTTCCAAGATGATAGGACTTATTTTTTAATTTAATTGGGAATGAAAAGTCAAAGTCTAACATAAAGAACAAGGTATTTCGGAGGGGTAGCTAACTTCATATACGGAATAATTTCCATTCGTCTTAGTTTTTAACGATGCTCCTTATTTCTAGTTGAAAATGCTTATTTTTTAATTTAATTGGGAATGAAAAGTCAAAGTCTAACATAAAGAACAAGGTATTTCGGAGGGGTAGCTAACTTCATCTATGGGATAATTTCCATTCGTCTTAGTTTTTAACGATGCTCCTTATTTCTAGTTGAAAATGCTTATTTTTTTAATTTAATTGGGAGTGAAAAGTCAAAGTGCCAGAATGGTTGAAATCCGCTAGCTCAGTATTGGGGTCTTAGCTGTTAAATAAATAATTGTTATACCTTTTAAAATGACTTCACGGGGTTTGAGGGGGCTCTGTTGTTTTAAGCCGTTTGATTTTTTCTTTACATGGTGTTAGTTCAAAAAGCGAGGATATTCTGCGTAATTTTTTTGGGGATTTTAATGATTTTATTAGTTACCGAGAGTTCAATGACTCCCCCCCTCAATTAATTCCAGGAGTTTTATGACTCCTGCTCACAATAAATTCAGATGGTTTTCGGACTCATCCACCTAGCCATAATACCATTCAACCTTGAGCAAATATATAAAAGTTTGATGAAGTATTTTTCTGCTTAACAACTACATTAATAACTTCCAAGATGATAGGACTTATTTTTTAATTTAATTGGGCATGAAAAGTCAAAGTCTAACATAAAGAACAAGATATTCCGGAGGGGGGTAGCTCACTTCATATACGGGATAATTTCCATTCGTCTTAGTTTTTAACGATGCTCCTTATTTCTAGTTGAAAATGCTTATTTTTTAATTTAATTGGGAATGAAAAGTCAAAGTCTAACATAAAGAACAAGGTATTTCGGAGGGGTAGCTAACTTCATATACGGGATAATTTCCATTCGTCTTAGTTTTTAACGATGCTCCTTATTTCTAGTTGAAAATGCTTATTTTTTAATTTAATTGGGAATGAAAAGTTAAAGTCTAACATAAAGAAAAAGGTCTATCGGAGTGGGTAGCTAACTTCATCTACTGGATAATTTCCATTCGTCTTAGTTTTTTAACGATGCTCCTTATTTCTAGTTGAAAATGCCTATTTTTTTAACTTAATTGGGAATGAAAAGTCAAAGTGCCAGAATGGTTGAAATCCACTAGCTCAGTATTGGAGTCGTAGTCCACCAGCCTGAATGGTGGAATTCCACTGGCTCAGTATTGAGGTCTCAGTCCACCAGCCTGAATGGTCGAAATTCACTCGCTCAGAATTGGGGTCTTAGTCCACCAGCCTGAATGGTGGAAATTCACTAGCTCAGAATTGGGTCTTAGTCCACCAGCCTGAATGGTTGAAATTCACTAGCTCAGAATTAGGGTCTTAGTCAGTGTTCAGATTGGAGCGTTGGGGTCCGACTATCTGGGCTTTATTTGTCAAGACCTGAATGCTAAGCGATGGACATGAGCTCGATTGGGACCCCATTGTGAAAACGGAAAACAAAAAACAAAAAATATATTGTTGATATGTGTGCAGAGCATGGCATGGTTACCGCTAGGGGCAACAGTCTAACCGTTGACGGTTTTAGGTATCCGTGAATAAGTTCTAAGGCAAGAGTGGAAATTGGGACAAATTTTTGGAGGTGCCCACCTCACCTGCTCAGAGTCTTAGGCAAGTGACCCTAAATTTGAAAAAGAGGAAATTGGCACAGATTTTCTAAACTGAGCTGAGACAATGAATAGATACTATTGGGAAAGTTATTGGAGACGCTGGACATCCTTGAACAAGTGCTAAATTGAGAGAGGAATTTGGGACAATATTTGGGGGCACCCACCCGCCCAGAGTCTCCGGCAGGTGACCCAAAAATTTAAAAAACACACAGAGATGACAGACACAAAGAGACGATTTACACACAGAGAGGACAAACACACAGAAACGACACATAGAGACGACACATACACAGAGACGATACACACACACAGAGTAAACACACACAGAGAGATGAGACACACACACAGAAATGACAAACACACATAGAGACGACACACACAAAGAGACGTCACACACACACAGAGATACGAAACACACATAGAGACAACACACACACACAGAGACAACATCCACACAGAGAAAAGAAACACACACACAGAGACGACACACTCAAATTGACGACTTAGACATAGAGAAGACACACACACATAGAAGACAAACTCACATATACCACACACATAGAGAGTCGACACAAACAGATATAAGACAAAATAATATTGACGACTTAAACATAGAGAAGATACAAACACACATACTAAACACCAATACAGACGACACACACAAAGATACTAAACACACACAGAGAGGACAAACACACAGAAACGACACATAGAGAGGACACATGCACAGAGACGATACACACACACAGAGTCAACACACACAGAGAGACGAGACACTCACAAAGAAATGACAAAACACACAAAGAGACTACACACACACAGAGACGTAACACACACACAGATACGAAACACACATATAGACGCAACACACATAGAGACATCACACACACACACAGAGACAACATCCACACAGAGACGACACACACACAGAGACGACACACTCAAAGAGACGACTAACACATAGAGACGACACACACACAGAGACGAAAAACACACAGAGACCACACAGATAGAGAGACGAGACACACACAGAGACGACACACACACAGAGACGACACACTCAAAGTGACGACTTACACATAGAGACGACACACACACAGAGACGACAAACACACAGAGACAACACACATAGAGAGACGACACGCACACAGAGACGACAAACACACAGAAACAACACACACACAGATACGAAACACACAAAGCAACGACACACGCACAGAGAGGACAAACACACAGAAAAGACACACACACACAGAGACGACACACACATAGAGACAACACAGACATAGAGATGACAGACACACAGATACAAATTGAGACAATATTTGGGGGCACCCACCCGCCCAGAGTCTCCGGCTGGTGACCCAAAAATTTAAAAAACACACAGAGACGACAGACACAAAGAGACGAATCACACACAGAGAGGACAAACACACAGAAACGACACATAGAGACGAAACATACACAGAGACAATACACACACACAGAGTCAACACACACAGAGAGATGAGACACACACACAGAAATGACAAACACACATAGAGACGACACACACAAAGAGAGGTCACACACACACACAGATACGACACACACATAGAGACAACACACACATAGAGACAACGCACACACACACACAGACAACATCCACACAGAGACAACAAACACACACACAGAGACGACACACTCAAAGTGACGACTTACCAATAGAGACGACACACACACAGAGAATACACACAAACAGATACGACACACAGAGAGAGACGACACACACACAGAGACGACACACTCAAAGTGACGACTTATACACAGAGACGACAAATACACAGTGACGACAAACACACAGAGACGACAAACAAACAGAGACGACAGACAAAAAGAGACGAATCACACACAGAGAGGACAAACACACAGAAACGACACATAGAGACGACACATGCACAGAGACGATACACATGCACAGAGACGATACACACACACAGAGTCAACACACACACAGAGAGACGAGACACGCACACAGAAATGACAAAACACACATAGAGACGACACACACAAAGAGACATCACACACACACAGATACAAAACACACATAGAGACGACACACACATAGAGACAACACACACACACACAGAGACAACATCCACACAGAGACGACACACACACACAGAGACGACACACTCAAAGTGACGACTTACACATAGAGACGACACACACACACAGAGACGACACACACATAGAGACAACAAAGACATAGAGACGACACACGCACAGAGACGACACACTCAAAGTGACGATTTACACATAGAGACGAGACACACACAGAGACGACAAACACACAGAGACGACACACAGAGAGAGACGACACGCAAACAGAGACGACAAACACACAGAGACAACACACACACAGATACGAAACACACAAAGCTACGACACACGCACAGAGAGGACAAACACACAGACACGAGTCCACTCACACACACAGAGGACAAACACACAGAGACGAAAGACACAAAGAGACGAATCACACACAGAGAGGACAAACACACAGAAACGACACATAGAGACGACACATGCACAGAGACGATACACACACACACATAGTCAACACACACAGAGACGACAAGCACACAGAAACGACACACACACACACATACACAGAGACGACACACACATAGAGACAACACAGACACAGAGACGACACACACCTAGAGACGACAACCCAAAGAGTGGCACGCCACACTAAGTGAACCTATATTAACCCAACTTTTTGGATATCTCTCTCACTATGACTCTGTTTGTGTGTCGTGTCAAAAACCAGTCTGGTTGAAAACGTGGAGTTTTCGTGCTGGTCACTTTTTGCAATGTGTAGGAATCAGTGGGGAATCCCCGCTCGTTTGGAAAGGTGCCAAGGAAAGGCAAGTGATTCGTCTCTTTGTGTCTGTCGTCTCTGTGTGCTTGTCCTCTCTCTGTGTGAGTGGACTCTGTGTGTGTGTGTCGTCTCTGTGTGTGTGTCGTCTCTGTGTCTGTGTTGTCTCTATGTGTGTGTCGTCTCTGTGTATGTGTGTGTGTGTCGTTTCTGTGTGCTTGTCGTCTCTGTGTGTGTTGACTCTCTGTGTGTGTGTATCGTCTCTGTGCATGTGTCGTCTCTATGTGTCGTTTTTGTGTGTTTGTCCTCTCTGTGTGTGAATCAACTCTTTATGTCTGTCGTCTCAGTGTGTTTGTCCTCTTTGTGTGTGAGTGGACTCTGTGTGTGTGTGTCATCTCTGCGGGTGTTTTCTTTCTGTGTTTCTGTCATCTATATATTTGTTTTGCCTCTATCTGTGTGTCATCTCTGTGTGTGTGTGTCGTTTATGTGTGTTTGTAGTCTAATTTCGTGTGTATTCTGGGTTTTTTTGTAGTATCTGTGTGTGTGTTGTCTCTGGGTTTGTTGAGTCACTGTGTTATAGTATTATATCTCTTTGTGCATTCTAATTTTGTGTTTAGTATATGTGTGTGTGTCGTCTCTATGTGTAAGTAGTCACTTTGTGTGTGTCGTCTCTGTGTGTTTGTCGTCTCTCTCTCTGTGTCGTCTCTGTGTGTTTGTCGTCTCTGTGTGTGTGTCGTCTCTATGTGTAAGTCGTCACTTTGAGTGTGTCGTCTCTGTATGTGTGTGTCTTCTCTGTGTGGATGTTGTCTCTGTGTGTGTGTGTGTTGTCTCTCTCTGTGTGTTGTCTCTATGTGTGTTTCGTCTCTGTGTGTCTGTGTTGTCTATTTGTGTGTGTCGTCTCTATGTGTGTTTTGTCATTTCTGTGTGAGTGTCTCGTCTCTCTGTGTGTGTGTTGACTCTGTGTGTGTGTATCGTCTCTGTGCATGTGTATCGTCTCTGTGCATGTGTCGTCTGTATGTGTCTTGTCTGTGTGATTGGCCGCTAGGTTTGTGTTTCGTTTCGGTTGGTGTGTCTTCGCTGTGTTTGTGTAGTATCTGTGTGTGTGTCTTCTCTTTGTATAAGTCGTCACTTTGAGCGTGTCGTCTCTGTTTTTGTGTCTTATCTATGTGTGTTTGTCATTTCTGTGTGTGTGTCTTCTCTGTGTGTATTTCGTCTCTATGGGTAAGTCGTCACTTTGAGTGTGTCATGTCTGTGTATGTGTTTGTTGTCTCTGTGTGGATGTTGTCTCTGTGTGTGTGTGCGTTGTCTCTATGTGTGTGTTGTCTCTATGTGTGTTTCGTATCTGTGTGTGTGTGTGACCTCTCTTTGTGTGTGTCGTCTCTATGTGTGTTTGTAATTTCTGTTTGTGCGTCTCATCTCTCTGTGTGTGTTGACTCTGTGTGTGTGTATCGTCTCTGTGTATTTGTCGTCTCTTTGTGTCGTTTCTGTGTGTTTGTCCTCTCTGTGTGTGATTCGTCTCTTTGTGTGTGTCGTCTCTGTGTGTTTTTTAAATTTTTGGGTCACCTGCCGGAGACTCTGGGCGGGTGGTTGCCCCCAAATATTGTCCCAAATTCCTCTCTCAATTTAGCACTTGTTCAAGGATGCCCAGCGTCTCCAATAACTTTCCCAATAGTATCTATTCATTGTCTCAGCTCAGTTTAGAAAATCTGAGCCAATTTCCACTTTTTCAAATTTAGGATCACTTGCCTGAGACTCTGAGCAGGTGAGGTGGGCACCTCCAAAAATTTGTCCCAATTTCCACTCTTGCCTTAAAACTTATTCACGGATACCTAAAACCGTCAACGGTTAGACTGTTGCCCCTAGCGGTAACCATGCCATGCTCTACACACATATCAACAATATATTTTTTGTTTTTTGTTTTCGGTTTTCACAATTGGGTCCCAATTGAGCTCATGTCCATCGCTTAGCATTCAGGTCTTGACAAATAAAGCCCAGATAGTCGAACCCCAACGCTCCAATCTGAATACTGACTAAGACCCCAATTCTGAGCTAGTGAATTTCAACCATTCAGGCTGGTGGACTAAGACCCCAATTCTGAGCTAGTGAATTTCCACCATTCAGGCTGGTGGACTAAGACCCCAATTCTGAGCTAGTGGATTTCGACCATTCAGGCTGGTGGACTGAGATCTCAATACTGAGCCAGTGGATATCCACCATTCAGGCTGGTGGACTAAGACCCCAATACTGAGCTAGTGGATTTCAACCATTCTGGCACTTTGACTTTTCATTCCCAATTAAATTAAAAAAATAGGCATTTTCAACTAGAAATAAGGAGCATCGTTAAAAAACTAAGACGAATGGAAATTATCCCGTAGATGAAGTTAGCTACCCCCTCCGAAATACCTTGTTCTTTATGTTA
Organism: Artemia sp. Qi Xiang Cuo; assembly: GCF_049724085.1. NCBI lineage: Eukaryota > Metazoa > Arthropoda > Branchiopoda > Anostraca > Artemiidae > Artemia > Artemia sp. Qi Xiang Cuo. The sequence goes on along the minus strand of NC_142809.1, from coordinate 46,192,767 downwards.
GACTTTAACTTTTGATTCCTAATTAAATTAAAAAATAAGCATTTTCAACTAGAAATAAGGAGCATCGTTAAAAACTAAGACGAATGGAAATTATCCCGTATATGAAGTTAGCTACCCCCTCCGAAATATCTTGTTCTTTATGTTATACTTTTACTTTTCATTCCCAATTAAATTAAAAAATAAGCATTTTCAACTAGAAATAAGGAGCATCGTTAAAAACTAAGACGAATGGAAATTATCCCGTATATGAAGTTAGCTACCCCCTCTGAAATACCTTGTTCTTTATGTTAGACTTTGACTTTTCATGCCCAATTAAATTAAAAAATAAGTCCTATCATCTTGGAAGTTATTAATGTAGTTGTTAAGCAGAAAAATACTTCATCAAACTTTTATATCTTCGCTCAAGGTTGAATGGAGTTATGGCTAGGGGGATGAGTCCTAAAACCATCTGAATTCATTGTGAGGAGGAGTCATAAAACCCCTGGAAGTCATTGAGGGGGGGGAGTCATTGAACTCTCGGTAACTAATAAATTCATTAAACTTCCCAAAAAAATCACACGGAATATCCTCGCTTTTTGAACGAACACCATGTAAAGAAAAAATCAAACGGCTTAAAACAACAGAGCCCCCTCAAACCCCGTGAAGTCATTTTAAAAGGTATAACAATTATTTATTTAACAGCTAAGACCCCAATACTGAGCTAGTGGATTTCAACAATTCTGGCACTTTGACTTTTCATTCCCAATTAAATTAAAAAAATAAGCATTTTCAACTAGAAATAAGGAGCATCGTTAAAAACTAAGACGAATGGAAATTATCCCATAGATGAAGTGAGCTACCCCCTCCGAAATATCTTGTTCTTTATGTTAGACTTTGACTTTTCATTCCCAATTGAATTAAAAAATAAGCATTTTCAACTAGAAATAAGGAGCATCGTTAAAAACTAAGACGAATGGATATTATCCTCGTATATGAAGTTAGCTACCTCCTCCGAAATATCTTGTTCTTTATGTTAAACTTTGGCTTTTCATTCCCAATTAAATTAAAAAATAAGTATTTTCAACTAGAAATAAGGAGCATCGTTAAAAACTAAGACGAATGGAAATTATCCCGTATATGAAGTTAGCTACCCCTCCGAAATACCTTGTTCTTTATGTTAGACTTTGACTTTTCATTCCCAATTAAATTAAAAAATAAGTCCTATCATCTTGGAAGTTATTAATGTAGTTGTTAAGCAGAAAAATACTTCATCAAACTTTTATATCTTCGCTCAAGGTTGAATGGAGTTATGACTAGGGGGATGAGTCCTAAAACCATCTGAATTCATTGTGAGGAGGAGTCATAAAACCCCTGGAATTCATTGAGAGGAGGAGTCATTGAACTCTCGGTAACTAATAAATTCATTAAACTTCCCAAAAAAATCACACGGAATATCCTCGCTTTTTGAACGAACACCATGTGAAGAAAAAATCAAACGGCTTAAAACAACAGAGCCCCCTCAAACCCCGTGAGGTCATTTTAAAAGGTATAACAATTATTTATTTAACAGAAATCCTCGCCTTTAATTGAACGGAAAAAATATAAGAATTATTTATTTAACATAAATTCTCGCTTTTTTGAACGAACACCATGTAAAGAAAAATTCACACTGGCTTAAAACAACAGAGTCCTTCAAACGGAACTTTGAAAATCAATAGAATGTAAAAGTTACAAGGTAAACCACGGCCCCTTTGGGAGCATAGAGAACCTTTGAGGACTGGGGGGTTCCTTCGGGGTTGGGGTGGGGGGGATCGGAGCCCTTTGGGGTTGTGGTAAGGGACCTCACGGCTAAACCACGACAAAGCACTACTCTCGTGGAACTCAATTCCCATTTAACTCAACCCCCGTGCAACTGAATCCCCCTTGTAACTGAACCCCTGTATAACCGAAACCCCCGTGCAACTTTATCCCCTTTAACTGAACCCTCGTGCAACTCAACCCTCCATGCACCCCAGCCCCCACAAAACACTTTTCAGCCATTTCTTTTTAAATTGACAATACTTTTCAAACGTTACTTATGTATTATACAGACCACATCGGTGAGGTAAAGCTAGGTCAAGTCACAATGTCATGCTATCGTTACTTTTCAATTAAGCTATTGAATACCTTCTAGCAATGTCTCTTGTAATCGTCAAATCTATTAAGTATCTGTGCATATTCTTTGTATTGTTGATGCAAGTATCCCATTCTTTAATTACCCGTGAGGCATTCTTAACCATCGCAATACCTTTACGCAAATATCTTTTCGCAAAAAATTCGCAAATCTCGTAAACTAAAGAAGTAATTACCCTTTTCAAAAACATTAGTCCTTCTATTAACGAACCCATGAAAGGAAATCAGTCTGATAGCATCACACAATCTCGCTCCTAGTTCCAAAAATGGAATGCATGTAGCGTTCGTAGCAATAGGTTTAAAAACCTATTAGCCAAGTTTAAAAAAAAAACCTACTAATCAACTTACAGATGAATGACCACGGATTTAACCTAAAAAAAAAACTTGTATATCATGAACTAGAAACCTACGTCAGAAAAACTTGTCCTTAAATTGCGTAAATCTCTTGGCAAAGGTGTAATGCCCTGTAGAACCTGTTTGGTACGGAGGGGCCATAGAAATGGTACTTCCTTCTCTACTGATCTATCCATGGAGGATGTTTTCATGGGGGAAGGGAAATTTCTATGAACGGGGCACCGGATTTCCAAGCATTGTTCAAAAAACTATCAGAAATTAAATAAAAAAACAAGTTTTTTCAACTGAAATTAAGGAGCAAAACTAAAACTTAAAACGAGCAGAAGTTATTTCGTATATGGGGGGGATTGCCCCCCAAGTCAATACCTCGCTCTTTACGCTAATTTTTTTCTACTACTTTAAAAAGGCTATCTACCTCAGGCACCGCAATAGCCGTCCTGGCTTAGTGGACGTGCGCTGGGTTGAGTTCTTTGTCCAAGGGGCACGGGTTCGATCCCTGGCGTGGCCAGTTTCTTGGTTTGGGATGCGGGTCAGTGGTGTGATCCTGTAAGCTTAGCCAGAGTCGAACCAGCTCTAAATGGGTACCTGGAGAAATCTGGGGAAGGTAAGCAGGAAGGGTGTGCAAAAGCACAGGATGGCTGGCCCCCAACCCCCATTGCACTTCCTGACTGAAGGGCCACGAAACGGAGATCAGCACCGCCGGTTTGGACCTTAAGTGTCTAGTGCTGTCATACTTACTTACTTACTTACCGCAATAGCGCTGCCTAACTAAAGAACGATGTTGGCACAATGCATTATTATTTTTTTTGGTTCTTGGTCTTAGACCAGGGCACTTCATATCGAAGGAGATGTCGTAGAAACTTCGAAAAGGGCTCATTCAATTATAAATTGGAGTGGCTTGTGCCCTTTTTAGCAGTAGAAAGTGATTGGAAGGCAACTATTACCCCTTCCACACCCACCACCTCCCCAAACATTTCCAATCAAAATTTTGAGATAGCCATTTTATTCTGCGTAGTTAATATCAAGTTGGACATTATGTTTTTGAGGAGGACACTCCCCCACAGCCTTCAGGGCAAGGGTTGTAAGTTATGCCCTGGGGGCATATAAGGTTTTTATGGAACGCGTTGTCGTAGAAAGTTCAAAAAAGGCTCATACGATTGGAAATTGAAATGGCTAGTGCCCTTTTTGATAGTCGAAAGGGATTGGAAGGCAACTAGCACCCATTCCATACCCATCTTTTATCCAAATACATCCAATCCAAATTTTGAGATAGCCATGTTATTCAAAGTAGTTGAATTTCCGGAAATTATATCTTTGAGGATGACACTCCCCCACAGCCCTCAGGGTATGGGTTTTAAGTTATGCTTTGGGGGCATATAAGGTTTTTGTTGTAAGCTCTACCGTAGAAACTTGAAAAAGGGCTCATTTTATTGAAAATTCAAAGGGCTAGTCTCCTTTTTAATAGTCGAAAGTGATTTAAGGACAATTAACCCCCCTCTAACGCCCACCATTCCCCAAACACATCCAATCAAAGTTTTTATATAGCCATTTTGTTCAACGTATTTAAAAGTTTTAGAAATTAGGTCTTTGAGAATGACAACCCCCCTCAGAGCCCTCGGTGAAAGGGTTGTAAGTTATGCCATGAGGACATATACGGTTTTTATAGATAGTGATGTTGTAGAAACTTCAAAAAGGGCTCATTCGATTGGAAATTAGAAGGGCTTGTGCCCTTTTTAATAGTCAAAAGTGATTGGAGGATAGCCAACATTCCTCTCACATCCACCATTTCTCCAAACACATCCAGTCAAAATTTTGAGATAGCCATTTTGTTCGACGCAATTTAAAGGTCTGGAAATTACGTTTTTGAGGATGACACTCCCCCCACAGCCCTCAGGGCAAAGGTTGTAAGTTATACCCTTAGAGCATAAAAGGTTTTTCTTTTATAGAAAGCGTTCTCGTAGAAACTTCAAAAAAGAACCATTCTATTGGGAACTAATACGGCTAGTGCCCTTTTTATTAGTCGAAAGTGATTGGATGGCAAGTAACCCCCCTCTCACGCCCACCATTTCCCCAAACACATTTAATCAAAATTTTGAGATAGCCAATTAGTTCAACGTAGTTGAAAAGTCTGGAAATTATGTCTGTGAGGATGACAACCCCCTCGAAGCGCTCAAGTTATGGGTTGTAAGTTACGCCCTGGGGCATATGAGGTTTTTATAGAAAGCGGTGTCACAGAAACTTCAAAAAGGGCTCATTCGATTGGAAATTGAAAAGACTTGTGCCCTTTTTAATAGTCGGAAGTGATTGGAGGGCAACTAACCCTTCTCTCACGCCCGCCATTCCCCAAACATCTCCAATCAAAATTTTGGGATAGCGATTCTCTTCAATGTAGTTGAAAGTTCTGGAAATTAGGCCTTTGAGAATGACAACCCTCCGCCCCCCCAGCCCTCAGGGAAAGGGTTGTAAGTTATGCTGTGGGGCATATAAGGTTTTTATTGAAAGTTTTGTCATAAAAACTTCAAAAGGGCTCATTCGATTGGAAATTAAAAGGGCTAGTGCCTTTTGTAATAGTTGAAAGTAACTGGAGAGCAACCGACGTCCCTTTCTTGCCCACAATTTCCGCAAACACATCCAATCAAAATTTTGAGATAACCATTTTGTTTAACGTAGCTGAAAGTTCTAGAAATTAGGTCTTTGAGGATGACCACCCTCCCCCCCCCCACAGCCCTCAGGGCAAGGGTTGTAAGTTATGCCCTGGGAGCATACAAGGTTTTTTATAGAAAGTTATATCGTGGAAAATTCAAAATGAGTTTATTCGGCTCGAAGTTGAAATAACTAAAGCCTTTAATAATAGTCAAAAGTGATTGTATGGCAACTAGCGCCATTTCCACACCCAAACTTTATCATAACACATCCAATCAAAATTTTTAGATGGCCATTTTGTTCAAAGTAGCTGAATTTCCGGAAATTATATCTTTAGGATGACACTAACCCCACGGCCCTCAGGATAAGGGTTGTAAGTTATGCTTTTGGGGCATATAAGATTTTTATTGAAAGCTCTGTCGCAGAAACTCGAAAAAGGGCTCATTCGATTGAAAATTCAAAGGGCTAGTTTCCTTTTTAATAGTCGAAAGTGATTTAAGGGCAACTAACCCCCCTCTCACGCCCACCATTCCTCAAACACATCCAATCAAAATTTTTATATAGCCATTTTGTTCAATGTATTTAAAGGTCTTAGAAATTAGGTCTTTGAGGATGGCCACCCCCCTCAGAACCCCCGGGGCGAGGGTTGTAAGTTATGCCGTGAGGGCATATAAGGTTTTTATAGATAGTGATGTTGTAAAAACTTCAAAAAGAGTTCGTTCGATTGGAAATTAGAAGGGCTTGTTCCCTTTTTAATAGTCGAAAGTGATTAGAGGATAACTAACGCTCCTCTCACATCCACACTTTCCCCAAACACATCCATTCAAAATTTTGAGATAGCTCTTTTGTTCGAAGCAGTGAAAAGTCTGAAAATTATGTTTTTGAGGATTACACTCCCCCCACAGCCCTCAGGGCAAGGGTTGTAAGTTATGCCCTTAGGGCATATAAGTTTTTTTTTATTGTAGAAAGCGTTGTTCTAGAAACATCAAAAAGGAATCATTCGATTGGAAATTGAAACGGCTAGTGCCCTTTTTAATTGTCGAAAGTGATTGGATGGCAAGTAAACCCCCTCTCACGCCCACTATTTCCCCAAACAAATTTAATCAACGTTTTGAGATAGTCATTTTGTTCAGCGTAGTTGAAAGGTCCGGAAATTATGTCTGTGAGGATGACAATCCCCTCACAGCGCTCGTGTCAAGGGTTGTAAGTTACGCCCTGGGGCATATGAGGTTTTTATAGAAAACGTTGTCATAGAAACTTCAAAAAGGGCTCATTCGATTGGGAATTGAAAGGGCTAGTGCCCTTTTTATATGTCGGAAGTGATTGGAGGGCACCTCTCACGCCCACCATTTCCCCAAACACATCCAATCAAAATTTTGAGATAGCAATTTTGTTCAATGTAGTTGAAAGTTCTGGAAATTAGGTCTTTGAGGATGACAGCCTCAAGAACGACTGAGGGTATTATGTTCCAGTTTTCGGGGCTACTTCTGCTCTTAAAATTTAACCAAATCAAATTAGCGTAACTGTATCCAAGCTATCACAGATTTCTTTTGCGAATGGTATCAAGTTTTCTATTTCAGGTCAACTAGAGGAGCTATGAAACTAAATTAAACACTACTATTTCTGTCCAGATATTTAAAAGGCGGTATGTTGTTAAAAATTGATGAAAATTTTTCTCCAGCATACAAATAGCAGGTCAAACTATAAAGTCTTAAAAAAACAAAAAGATCTTAAGGAATTATTTTCTTTCTCCCTGAAAAGACTATTTCAATATAAAACGAAAAGATATTAATTAAAAAAACTTTTTCCACAAAATAAGTTTTCCAAAAAAAGTAAGGAACCCCATTAAACCAAATATGAGCAAAAATCAAATAATATACCAAGCGTAAAAGTACCACAAATCAGCATCGATAAATAAATGAAACCCAAAACGAACAGAATTTACAAATACAATTACAAGAAAATACAATTATTCGTAGATTATTTCTTATTTTGTGGAAAAATTAAATAATCTATTTTCATATTAAATAATTAGATAATTATAAGGCCTTTGTGATTCAAGGGTCATCCTTAAAGAATTGGAACAAAATTTGAACTTTAGCGTAAAGAGCGAGGTATTGACTAGGGGGCAAACCCCCTCATATACGTAATAATTTCTGTCCGTTTTAAGTTTTAATGTTGTTCCTTACTTTCAGTTGAAAAAACTTGTTTTATTTATTTAAAAATCCATAACACCATTCTTGGGTGTGTTTCCGATGACCAACAACTACCATTATTTTAATAAATGTCTCAGTGTCTACTTGATCAAACCACTTAAGTGGGCCGTATGTTCTGTGCCTGTGTTCTGATTTATTTTTTTTTCGCAGGCCGAGAATAATAAGTGACAATGGTCAGTTGATATTTATGACAGCTCAAAATCGTAACATATCGTTTGTGACGGGAAAATATGCTAGTGTATATCTAAATGGCGAGGATCTTCTTGGATTCACACTGAAGGTAATTTCATTTTTATTTTTCCAAATAACGAAATAAATTTTATTTTCGTCAAGATTCACATAGACTTAGATTTAACTATAGAAATGTGTATATTCAGGGAAAGGAAAATAAGGGCCAACTCAATATGTAGCTCGTCAATGGTGAGCTTTTAGATTTATTTGTCCTAAAAATATACCAAACAGTTCGTGGTAACGAGCGTAAGGAGCGAATCGGCTCAATAGTAATTGAAACTCTAAAAAACGGAATTTTAATATTAATTGATACGCCAAACGAATCAGATTATTATGCTGTTTCCAAATATATAAGAATTATTAAGTTTAATGCTACCCGTCAAAAGTTACGAGCCTCCAAAATTTGCCTGATTTTTGTAATAGGGGAAAAAAAACTAAAATGAAAAAAATCTTAACGAAAATCACACCATTAGATTCAACGTACCAGAGAACCATTTTTTAAGAGTTTCAAGCTGTTATCTGCAAAAATATGAAATTTTGCTATTTTTACCAAAAGACAGATCACGGATGCGTGTTTATTTGTTGTTTTTTCCCCAGGGGTGATTGTGTCGAAATAATTGTCCTAGAAGATCGGGAGAGGGTGCATTTGAACAGAAAGTAAAAGTTTTAGTGTACTTTTCAAGTGACAAAAAAAGATTGGAGGGTAAATGCTCCCCCCACGCCAATATTCCCCCCAAAAGTATCCAACCAAAATCTGGGATAGCCATTTTGTTCAGTATAGTAGAAAAATCAAAGGTGTAAAATGACCCTCCACAGTCCGTCGGGAGATGCCTGTAAGTTATGAAATTCACCCATTATTTACGCATAATATTTGTTATTGGGAAGTATACAGACATTTTTTTTTTGGGGAGGGGGCGTGCTTGGGGGTATTTTTATAGGGTTATATCTTCATTGGGAAGGGAAATATCTGAAGGATGAATATTCCAGGGGAAATGTTACACTGGGGGGTTTGACAGAATGACTATACAAAATTCTTTTTAATTTTCTCACTTTCTGTTTGCCAAATTTTTTATGTGGACATATTCCGCTGGAATTATCCAGGGGCTTTTTTCCGAGTGTTTTGATTTCCGGGAAGTATTTCCACGGAAGGGAGCATTTTTGGAGTGATCGAAAAACCGTATAGAGATTAAAGTCTTATTCAAATGAAAGAATGTCAAGAAGATTTTTTCAGGGTGATTCGTCTCCAAGCAATTTTACAGGGAGGGGAATTCTCAGCGGGGAAGGAACTGCCTGGAGGGAGTTTGAAGGGGGGTCGACTTTACGTTGGATTAAATTTCCACAGAGGAGTTTTACGTGAGGGGGAGGGATATATTTCATTGAGGGTGTGCTAGATTCTCCGGCATTATTTGAAAAACGAATAGAAATTATTCCATATATGAAGGGTTGCTCCACCCTCAATACCTTGCTATTTACGCTAAAGTTTGACTGTTTATTCCAATTATTTTTTAAGAGCGTCTACTAAAACACGGGGGCCGTTTAATTAGAATAGGAAGTTTTTTTTAAAGTGCTAACAGCTTCAGCGTAAAGAGCAAGTTAATTAGGAGGGAGCAACCCTCCATATACGGAATAAATCTACCAACTTAATATACAATTTTTTTTTCTTTTTTCAAGTACGGTGAACCAAATTCAAACCTGCATTAGTTGAAAAACGTTCAGAAAAAAAAAAGGTTTTTTAACTGAAAGTAAGGAGCGACATTAGAACTTAAAACTAACAGAAATTATTCTGTATAGGAAGTGGGCTGTGTACTTCTCAACGCCTCGCTCTTTATGCTAAAGTTTTTATTGTTTTAAAAAGTAGAGTGGCGACAAAGAGTCAAACTTTAGCGTAAAGAGTGATGCGTTGAGGAGCAGACAACCCCTTTCATTTACAGAATAATTTCTGTTCGTTTTAATTTTTAATGTCGCTCCTTACTATCAGTTAAAAAAATTTGTTTTTTTTTATTTAATAAAAGCAATACGTTACGCAGTAAATGCATAGAGTAGTGGCTCTCTAGAAAGACACATACTAAAACAAGAAAAGTTAAAACTAAAATGGAGGCATTTTTTTTATTGCTGTTTTTATGTTCTTTTATTGTTAAAGTTGTGTATGTGATAATTGAAATTCACCCCTGGTAATCCTATACATAGGCCAATGATATAAATTTTAAACAAAAAGAAAACACAGTAGCCTAGAATTCGGGCTATTTAGAAGGAAACGATTCTTACTTTATGATTTGCAGAAAAACTGTAGTTAATACATTTTGAATGCGCTTCCACTATAATGTACCCCCAACACCCTAATGTACAAATATATAGTCAAATTACATGTTTCCCGCGTGTTTTCCGTTTCTTGATTTTGTCAGCGTTGATTCAGTTTATGGGTACACGGGTTGAAACAAGAGTGATTCAATTTATAGGGAGAAACACGGGTTGAAACGCATGGCAAAATACATGGGAAATACATAATTTAGGGTATATATTTGCACATTAAGGGGGGGGGGATATAGTGAAAGGGCATTTGCAATTTGTTGCCTCCAATTTTTCTGTATATCATGAAGTAAGAATTATTTTTTTTACCATGTTTCCTTCTTAATATCCCCAAGTCTAGTCTTGCCGAAAAAAACTAAAATAATCAAACCCTTACCTTATAATACTGAAGGAAATCTATATTGATCATATTTATATGATCTAGGTTATGAGGTTTCCCTCGACTGTTATCTATATTTTAACTGAATTGAAATGGTATTTCTTATCCAGTAGTCAATGGACTTTAAGGGTCTAGTGCCGCTATTCTTACTTACTTACTGGCACTCGGGTCTAAGATGTATCTGGTAAAGGTAATGTGGTAATCTGGTAAGATGAGTCTGGTAATGATATCTTTTAGTCTTCACAGCTTTTTATACAACATATCAAACCATGGAAGCAACAATTAAGAACTATGTTATTAGGGCTATATACTGGTCCTTTGGACAACGAGTATTATCTTGAAAAGGAGCATGAAAATTGAATCTAATGGTGCTAGTTTTATTTTACAAATCTGTCTCCTTCTGAAGAGTCCCAACCCGAACATTTTACTACAACTTTGTATACGAATATTAAATTTTTGTATTTTGTATTTTTATATTAAATTTTGGAAAAAAGAACTCTTGGTTTGGCTTAAAATCATTCTAAAATAATAAGAATTACCAAGATTTTTTGTCAAAGTTTAGATAGGCAAAGAACATTAAACTTTATCGCAGACTAACGCCATCAAGTCCAATGCAGGTTTGAGGTGTGTCCTAGCTAAGTAGTTGGCGCGCTGGGAATCCTTTGTCCGAGAAGCACGGTTTCGATTCCTGGCGTGGCCGATTATTTGGTATGGGAAGAGGGTCAGTGGCGTGACTCTGTAAGCGCAGCCAGAGTCGACTCAACTCTAAATAGGTACTTGAAGAAATTTAGGGAAGGTAAGCAGGAAGGATATGCAAAAGCACAGGATGGCTGGCCCCTAACCCTCATTTCTTGGCTCAAGGGCCATGAAATGGAGATCAGCACCATTGGTTTGGAAATTAAGGGTCTAATGCCGCCATACTTACTTACTTACAAATACTAGAAGATTTTACATATAAAATTTTCTAAGCCTTTGAAATAAGCAAAGGGTAGAGATGGTAGCTTGGAAATTTCTTCCCATGGTATATTTTAGGCACCGTACTCATTCTTAAAAGTTTAATTTACGCAACTGCTTTTTTACATCAACAAAAGCCGTTTATTCCGAATTTCGTAATTTTCGAGTAAAACCTTTCCAAAGGTGCTGGTATCGGATAAGAGTAAGGTGATATAGACCCAGCCTACCGTCCTTAGATCCCAAAAGGTTAACCTGGCTCCCATGCTACTGAACCCCCCTTTAGAAGAACCCATGTAGCTGAACTCTCGTGCAGCTCAATTCCTTTTTAACGCAACTCCTGTTTAATCCAACCCCAAGTCAAATGTACCTCGTTCGACTCAATCTCCTTAAATTCAACAATCAATCAGATCAACCTCCATTTAACTCAACCCCGTGCAACTAAACCCCCATGCAACTCAACCCCATTCAACTTAACCTCGTCTATTTCAAACCTCATTCAACCCTCAATTCAACCCATCTAACTCTTGCACAATTAACCCAACACTTGTGCTACTCGACCCCTGTTTGACTCAACCACCATTAAAATTAATCCCTGTGCACTTTAACCTTCATGAAACTCAGTCCCCGCAAACCGGTTGTACACACACACGCAAGCCAGTACACGCAAACCGGTTGACTTGTAAGGAATAAGGGGAGTTTGAGGGAGGAAATATATTCTACAATTTCGCCTTGAAATGTCACAGAACATAGTATTTTTTCCTCGTAGATTGAAAGTGCAATTTCTTGTATGAAACTAATTATCATGGATTTTTTCGAATAGGATCAAAAGAAAAAATATGAATGGTTTAGTTTAAAAAATTCTAAATATTAAAAGTCTTAGAATACTGAAAGTCTACTTAGGTGAGCTGTGTGCGATTGGAATGCTTAGACATAATAATTAATTAAGAATAGAGTCAAAAGAAAAATAAAGAAGACATTCAATCTTTTGAGAGGGAGGGTTTCTTAGTAAGTTTATCAGGCTTCTTAGCAACATTAATTATAATTAAATAAAAATCGTCCCAAAAGAAGTAAAGCAACTAAAAACTCCCCATTAAATAAAAAAAAAATAACGGGAGGGATTTCTGGGGTGGAGGGTCTATAGTATACAATTTTACCTTGAAATATGAAAGGTCATTAAAATATAATTGTTTTGCTTCAGAGCTAAAAGTGTAAATTTTCTAAACTTTTGCTCAACATCTGGGGGCAATCTATGATTAATTTAAAAAGACAAAAGAAACGTGAAAAAAACTCCATGGTCATACACATTAGATGTTAGAGTGGGTGCTGCCTCCTAACACCCGTTTTATGTGCTTTTCTTTACCATTTAGTGCAAATATAATAGACAATGGACTGGTTCCTTAAAACATTTTATCATAGGTAGCACAATAACACTTTTCAAACAGTTCGTGGCAACGATTCAATGCTGATTTCAAATATATAAGTTTCATCAAGTTTAGTCTTACTCATCAAAAGCTAAGTGCCTAAGAAAATTTGCCTTTTTTCGCATTTAGAGAGGAAAACCCACTAAGACTCATATAACCTTAATGAAAATCACACAATCAGATTCAGCGTTTCAGAGAACCCTAATATAGAGGTTTCAAGCTCCTATCTGCAAAAATGTCAAATGCTGTTTTTTTTTTTGCCAGAAGCAAGATCACGGATGCGTGTTTATTTGTGTTTTGTTTTTTTCCCAGGGGGGATCGTATCAACCCAGTGGTCTTAGAATATCACGAGAGGGCTCATTCGAACGAAAATTAAAAGTTTTAGTGCCCTTTTGAAGTGACAATAAATGGAGGGCATCTAGGCCCCCTCCCATGCTCATTTTTCCCTAAGTCACCCGATCAAAATTTTGAGATTTTTGTTCAGAAAGGTCAGAAAATATAATAACTATGTCTTTGAGGATGACTTAATTCCCCACATTCCCCGGGGGAAGGGGTGCAGGTTATGAACTTTGCCCAATGTTTGCATATAGAATTGGTTATTGGAAAGTATACAGTTTTCAGGGGGGATTTTTTATGGTAGTTTGGGGGGGGGAGGGTTCGGGTGTTACGTGGAACGATCCTTCCATTATGGAAGTTTTCGTGGGGAAGGGATATTGCTCTGAAGGGGGGGGGGGCGTCGAATTTCCCAGAATTATTAAAAAAAGATCAGAAATTAAATAAAAACAAAGCTTTTTTAACTGAAAGTAAGGAGCAAAATCAAAACTTAAAATAAACAGAAATTATTACGTATATGAAGGGGTTTGCCCCCTAGTCAATACCTCGCTCCTTATGCTAAAATTTTATAGTACTTTCGTAGGATCTATTTATTCTAATTAAACAGCCTTTGTGATTAAGGGATCATTCTTAAAGAATTGGAACAATATTCAAACTTTAGCGCAAAAAGCGAGGTATTGACTAGGGGAGAACCCCCTAATATACGTAATAAAAATATACGAATATTGAATTTTTTTACGTAAGTTAATTCTTAAGTTAAGTATATTTATTACTAATAAAAACGTTCTTAAATAATATTGAAAGCTCTAGGGCCCTTTTTAAGTAGCCAAAAAAATTTGGAGGGCAACTAGACCCCTTCTCCACTCCTATTTTCTCAAAATCGTCCGATCAAAACTTGGATAAATCCATTTAGACAAAAAATTAAAAATTAATATGCAAATTTTGTTTTATTATTCATGTAGGTTACGTTGAGCCAAAATCAAAACCTGCGTTAATTGAAAAACGTTCAGAAATTAAATGAAAACATAATTTTTTTTAACTGCAAGCAAGGAGCGACATTAAAAGGTGAAACAAACAAAAATTATTCCGTATATGAAAGGGGCTGTCCCCTCCTCAACGCATCGCTCTTTACGCTAAAATTTGACTCTTTCTAAAATTAGAACACAGGATATTTTGGAATGTTGACATATTGGGTCTGTAAAACATCCATAAGTCAGGTAAGATCATTGCACAACATGGTCAGAAGTAAGTAGGGAAGGTCACGTCAGCAGAAATTGGCCAGGTGACCACGATTTGTGCTGGTATTAATGCATTAGGAGTACAGTCCCTCCTCTGCTTATTTCCCCAGGAAAACAGTGTCTGTAAACTTAAATCAAGAGAGCTCTGCTAGAAACCATCATGATCGGCTCAGAAAATACTTCTGGCTGGATCACTGCCTCTCAGTTTTTTTTTACTTGGAGCATTTTATCAAACTAATCAAACCCTTCAAATAGTCACCTGAACAGTGAAAATATATAACCAGATCAGCTGGTATGCCTTTGCATTGCTTGATCTAGGTAAAAATAATGGGGTTGAACTTTTAACTGTTCCTTCTTATACTACTCACAAACTACATTCTCTAGAAAGGAAAGTCGATGGATCCATTAAGGCCTATTACAATTTTGAAACCGCAATTTTTATGACTGCCTATAAACTTAAGACTATATCAGTGTATAACATTGCTGAGCTGCTGGGGAAAGCATATCCTAGGGCGTTTACTCATGAAAATATAATCAGTGGATTCAGAGCAAGTGAGGTCTACCCCACTAAGTGCTCACTAACACCTTTGTGAAAGAACGCTTTGTGAAAGAAGCTTTTTATCCCACCTAGGCCTACTGGTGGGGTAAAAAGCTGTATATGTCAAGAAAGCCCTAGTCCTGGAAAGGAAGTGAGTAAGAGTAGTGAAAAGGCTAAAAAAAAATGTATGTTTCTCGTAACAAGAGTTGCAGCTGAGAGTAACGATTTTGGCGTAGATGAGCCTGTATACAACAGCTCTGCAAACTCCGGTATGGACGTTGAAGACAAGTCCCCTACCAGCAACTTCCAATTTGAAATTGAGAAAGATAATGCTGGATTAAATTACATTCTGATTGAGCTGAAAAGCAAGAAAGGAAATCATGTTAACTATATTATAAATATAAAAAAGTAGCAACCGAAGAACTTAAGGTCCATTTTCTGAAGGAGACTGGAGTAAGAGACTTCGCGCTAGCTGACGAGACGGATAGTGTCTTAGACAGAAGTTGAAATAAAACTGCAACCACTGACAGATGAAACATCAAGATTAGCGGATCGGCTTACTTTTAATGTTGACCAATCAATTTATAATTTGAAATTAATGCTCTAAATTTTTTTTAACCTTACTGATATTGATTTTGTAGTTTTATACTGAATATATTTTTTCATAATTTTATAGCCGAAAAACAAGTTTTAATGTTTCCCTTGCCACTTTTCTGTTTCTTTGGTCAGATGGCCGAACGTAAGCCAGAGACGGCTGAACCAGTGCCGGAGTGGCCTAGACTCAGTACTTTTGACCACTTGGACAGTGAAGCATCCAGGTGCAACAGTGGTGGAATATTTCTAATTATCTTTTTCAAGGATAGTATTAAATGAGTTACCTTTGCTTTGGCATACTCAGCAACTGCTTATCGTTTGAATAAATTCCTGTAGAATTAAGAAAGTAAAAACCGGCCGAATGTGGGCCAGTCTGCTATCTATCTGTCGGATCAAAAATCAATATCGAATATCGGAACGTAAATATCGACATCAGAAACATTATTGGGGAATTTCTGTTTATTTCCAGCTTTTTCAACCATCTACCAGTAAATATCCAGCAGAAAAATTCCAACATGCGAAAATTCCTTTTTTAATATCTAGTGTAAGCTTGAAGTTCTAGGAGGAGGGGCAGTTGCACCCTCCCTACGCCCATGACTAGTACACTAATGTTCAATAAAATTAAAAAAAAGGAAATAGAAGTGTATTTGAGATGCATTTTGGATTATACATGTTTTTTTACAGGTCCAAAATGTATCTAACACCCTGGAACGATTGGAGTTAACACAATTGCCTGATATCCAGAGAATGCACCAAGAACTACAAAGAACACTTGTCCTGCCTACAACAGACTATAATGGTCGTTTAAGTGAAGTCCAACAGTCTATTACTGCAATAACTGCCCGAGTAAGTAAACACAGCCACGCACACGCTAGCTTAAGGAGGAACGGTATAGCACACCTCCCGGCTATCTCTTCCATGTTAAATATTTTTAGCTTGTCTGGTGACAACAGACGCATAAAGGCACTGATTTTGGTCTCTGTCTGTTCCCCTGATTTAGCAACATAATCCGTGTTTTTTTTTTGTTTTGTTTTTCTTTTACTGAGTTCTCTAGATTAAGCTTTTCCTGCTAATTCAATTTCAACTTGTCTAAGAAAACGATACATAAAATTTTTATCATTTTAACAAGGACTTGTAGAGGGTTTTGAAAAGAAATTGACTTTTAAGTTTTTTTCGTAATTAATTTTAAAAAGACATTTTCATCAGTTTATTTGTTTGTACTAAAACTTGTTACCATCGGTTTTATATTGGTACCTTCTGAACTGTTGCATATTTAATTCCAATAGGTGGGCATAAATACGGGTCTCCAGGTAATACACGGTCAGAGTTTCAATTTGTCTCGGCTGGCATTATAAGTGAACGTTTCAGCATACTATGCAAATAGGACTGCTCCGTCAAATTAGGTAGCGGTCAAAGATTCTAAAAGACGAGAAAGGCAATCTTGGTTTAAACAATATTGATGCCAGTTTTTGGTAGGGTTTCAATCTGTTCATAAAGTACCAAAGAGAGTAAAAATGAAAAATTATTTTTTACATTGGTTAATAGGAAACTAACATAACCATATAGATTTTAAACAATTAAAAAAGCCCAAAAATTTCTAATTAAAAATATCTTCATATATAGCTACATAGTTTTAATGCTTAGTGTGTGCCAAGCTAGAATCATAGAATTTTTTTGACAATCAGTGAAAAATATATTATCATTGAAACCTAGGAACTGTATTGTTGCTGTGTGATGAGGCAAAAGATAAACACTGGCATTAATTGATAGTGAACGGCGTAAAGAAAAACAGTGATTGAATGAGCAAAATAATGCAAGATTAAGACCCTAAAACCTTGCTTCTAAATATGAATTGAAAAGAATTGTATATATCATCGAATAACTTTTAAATGAAAGGTTTTCATTAAAATGCATATTTTTAAAATTTTTCAAGATCAAACATTTCAAATTATTAGTAATTTGACTTACCTAAATGAACACCTTTTAGACGGATTATTTATGCTTCTTTTGTTGTATTTATTCCTATAGCGTTTCAACTACTTTCATATATCAATATGGTTCACATTTTCTGAACATTCTGAAAATGTCACTTTTATTGCTTAGTTTTTTTTTTATGTAGAGGATAAACATTGAATAAATATTTTGCTCTAGATCCCATGATAAAAATCTCTTCTCTGACTTGATACATTATCAATGTTCACTATTCAATGTTCATCCGTTGTTACCCTTGCTCAAAGTTTTCTTAGGCATAGTGTGCGAAGAGCAGTCCTCCTGTTATCGAATTGATTTGATTAATTATGGTGAAAATAAGTTTTTAGTGCTGAAGTTCTTTTTTTTCTTCTTATATAGTACTCCGTCATTCCCCTTTTTGTAGACGAGTAAGAAATACATTATTATAGTGGCCTTTTGGGTAATAACCAAATTTGGTTTCATCCTTGATAATAAAATAAAAATTCGATCCAGACAATATCGCCTAAACAGAAAAAAAAATATATGACTAAAATTGCTCCTAATACTACTAACAACTCACTGCACCACCAAGCTGCCTGAGGCCAATACAGTTATGAACGCTCCTGCTCCATCCCAATCTATTTCAAGCCTCCCTCATTACATCCTCCCAAGAAGTTTCCAGTTCCCTTAATGATTCCTTACGACATTTTCTCGCCCCATTGATACTCTTTGTTTGCCCCTAGACGGTTAGCCGACAAGGACAATCTTTTGAAATCTGTCATTCTTCATCCACAGAACGTGTTCTAGCCATCTCATCCTTTCTCTCATTATAGCCATAGAAAGCAGGATTGAACCACATTTTTCGTACAATTTACTACTTGAAATTCGGAGAGTCAGTCGGGTACCTACAACAATCCGTAAAAAATTTCTCTTGAAACCATCTAGCAACTCCTCTTCCGTTTTTTGGAGCGTTCACGCTTCAAAACTATACTTGACCACTTTCATTACTGTAGCTTCTGATATTCTTATTATGGTTCGCAGACTCATCTTCTTATTCTTCCCAACTTTCCAATAGTGACCCCCCCCCCCCAGGCCTTCACTATTCTTCCTTTTAAATCATTACTTAACCTACCGTCTTTACTAACGATACTGCATATGTAAGTGAACCTATCCACTTGATTGATCTTCTCACTACCCAGAATCCCCTCTTTACCTTCACTTATTCCTAGTCTTAGCGACTTAGTCTTCTTGACATTAATTTTCAAACCTATTATTTCCCCCTGAACTCAAAAAACCTCTAAAATTCGTTCATTTTGTTAAGATTTTCATCCAATGTGTCACAAACTTTTTCATTCTTTCCTATATCTTTTTCTTTAAGCTGGGAATCAACAGATTCTTGATAGTCTGGGTGTGAACTTTTACAAAGAGTATCATCAGATCTACTGAATTATCGTTTAATTTTTTGTTTTTTTCATTGTTCAGTGTGGCACTAATAATGAACCTTTGCACAAGATTTTTAATTTTAACAATTTTTTAACAATCATAGGCAGCGCAATAGCGCTGCCTAAGTAAAGAACGATGTTGGCTCAATGTATTATTTATTATTATTATTTTTTTCCATACTAGGGCACTTTGTATCGAAGGAGTTGTCGTAGAAACTTCGAAAACGGCTCATTCGATTGGAAATTAAAGTGGCTAGTGCCCTTTTTAATAGTCGAAAGCGATTGGAAGGCAACTAACACCCCTTCCACGCCCACCATTTCCCCAAACACATCTAATCAAAATTTTGAGATAGCTATTTTATTCATCGTAGTTGATTTCAAGATAGAAATTATGTTTTTGAGGAGGATACTCCCCCCACAGCCCTCAGGGTAAAGGTTGTAAGTTATGCCCTGGGGACATATAAGATTTTTATAGAAAGTTTTGTCGTAAAAACTTCAAAATTCGATTAGAAATTCAAAGGGCTAGTGCTGTTTTTAATATTCGAAAGTGATTGGAAAGCAACTAACACCCCTTCCACGCCCATTATTTCTCCAAATACATCCAATCAAAGTTTTGAGATAGTCATTTTGTTCAACGTAGTTGAAAGTTCTAGAAATTATATCTTTGAGCAAGACACTCCACCCACAGTCTTCAGGGCAAAAGTAATAAATTATGCCCTTGGACAAATAAAATTTTTATTGAAAGCTCTGTCATAGAAACTTGAATAAGGGCTCATTTTATCGGAAATTCAAAGGGCTAGTGCCCTTTTAAATTATCGGAAGTGATTGTAGGACAACTAAGCCCCCTCTCTCGCCCACCATTTCCCCAAACATATACCATCAAAATTTTGAGATAGCCCATTTGTCCAACGTATTTGAAAGTTCTGGAACTTAGTTCTTTGAAGATGACAACCGACCCAAACCCCTCAGGGCAAGGGTTGTAAGTTGTGACCTGGGGGCATATAAGGTTTTTATAGAAAGTATTTTCGTAAAAACCTCAAAAACAGCTCATTCGATTGGAAATTCAAAGGGCTAGTGGACTTTATAATAGTCGAAAGTGATTGGAGAGGAACTAACCCCCCTCTCACACCCACCATTTTCCAAAACACATCCAATCAAAATTTTGAGATAGTAATTTTGTTCAACGTAGTTGAAAGGTCCGGAAATTATGTCTTTGAGGTTGAAACTCCCCCTATAGCCCTCAGTGCAAGGTTTGTAAGTTATGCCCGTTTAAGGATTTTATAGAAAGTGTTGTCGTAAAACTTAAAAAAGAGCTCACTAAATTGGAAATTGAAAGGGCTAGTGCCTTTTTTAATAGTTTAAAGTAATTGGAAGAAAACTAACCCCCCTTTCAAGCCTACCATTTCCCCAAACACATGCAATTAAAATTTTGAGATATTTATTTTGTTCAACATAGTTAAGAGTTCTGGAAATTAGGGCTTTAAGGATGATAACCCCCTCAGAGCCATCAGGGCATGGTTTTTATGTTATGCCCTGAGGGCATATAAGGTTTTTATAAAAAGTGTTGTAATAGAAACTTCAAAAAAAAGCTCATTTTATTAGAAGTTGAAAGGGCTAGTGGCATTTTTAATATTCGGAAGGGATTGGAGAGCAACTAACCCCCCTGTTACGTCCACCATTTCCCCAAACACATCCAATTATAACTGTGAGATAGGCATTTTCTTCAAAATAGTTGAAAGTTCTGGAAATTGTGATTTTGAGGAAGAAAAAGCCACCAAACCCCTCAAGGATAAGGGTTATAAGTTATGTCCTGGGGACATTTAAGGTTTTTATAGAAAGTGTTGTCGTAGAAACTTTAAAAAGCGCTCCTTCGATTAGAAATTGAAAGGGCTAGTGCCCTTTTTAATAGTTGAAAGTGATTGGAGGGCAAATAACCCCCTCTCACGTCCACCATTTCCCTAAACACACCCGATCAAAATTTTGAGATAGCCATTTTGTTCAACGTAGATAAAAATTCTGGAAATTAAGTTTTTGAGGATGACAACCCTTCTCCCCCACAGCCTTCAAGGCAATGGTTGTAAGGTATGTAGCATATAAGGTTTTTTTTACAGAAAATGTTGTCGCAGAAACTCCAAAAAGTCCCATTCAATTAGAAATTGAATGGGCTAGTGCCCTTTTTAATAGGTTTGCCAAAACTAATTTAAGGGCAACTTACCTCCCTCTCACGCCCACCATTTCCCCAAACACATCCAATCAAAATTTTGAGATAGCCATATCTTTCAACGTAGTTGAAAGTTCTGGATATTATATCTTTGAGGATGATAACCCCCCCAACACCCCTCAAGGCACGGGTTGTAAGCTATGTCCTGGGGTCATATAACTTTTTTATAGAGAGTGTTGTCATAGAAATTTCGAAAACTTCGAGGGGCTAGTGCCCTTTTTTATTACTCAAAAGTGATTGAAGGAAAACTAACAACCCTACCACGGCCACCATTTTTCCAAAAACATCTAATAAGAATTTTGAGATAGCCATTTTGTTCAACGTAGTTGAAAAGTCTGGGAATTATGTCTTTGAGAATGACACTCCCCCCACAGCCCTCAGCGCAAGGATTGTAAGTTATGCCCTGGGGGCATATAAGGTTTTATAGAAAGCATTGTTCTAGAAACTTCAAAAAGGGCTCATTTGACTGGAAATTGAAAGCGCTAGTAACCTATTTAATAGTCAAAAGTGATTGGAGGGCAACTAACGGCCCTCTCACGCCCACCATTTCCCCAAACACATCCAATCAAAATTTTGAGATAGACATTTTCTTCAATGTGGTTAAAAGTTGTGTAAATTAGGTTTTTTCCAGCGTTGTCGTAGAAGCTTCAAAAAGGACTAATTCAATTGGAAATTGAGAGGGCTATTTCCCTTATTAATAGTCAAAAGGGATTGGAGGGTAAACACCCCCCCCCCATACCCATCATTTCCCCAAACACTTCCGAGCAACATTTTGATATAGCAATTTTGTTGAAGGTAGTTGAAGGGTCCGGATATTATGTTTTTGAGTATGACAACCCCCACACAGCCTTCAGGGCTAAGTTTGTAAGTTATGCCCTGGGGACATATAATGTCATATAGAAAGTGTTGTCGTAAAAACTTAAAAAGGGCTCCTTTGATTGGAAATTGAGAGGGATATTGCCATTTTCAACTGTGGAAATTAATCGGTGGGATAATCGCCCCCCCCCCCGCCAATCATGTCCCCAAACGTTTCCGATCAACATTTTGATATGACCATTTCTCTCCATGTATTTAAAAGGTCTGTAAATTGCGTATCTGAGGATCTCAACCCTCCCCCCATAGCCTTCAGGACAAGGGTCGTAATTAATGCCCTTCGGGCATATAACGTTTTCTTTTAGAAAGTTTTTTCATAAAAGCTTCGAAAAGGACTCATTCAATTGGAAATTGAGAAAACTAGTGCCTTTTTTGTTAGTCGAAAGTGATCAGAGGGCAAATGTCTCCCTCCACGCCTATTATTTCCCCAAACACTTCCAATTAAAATTTTAATATAGCAATTTTTCTAAGCCTATCTGAAAGGTCTGGAAATTATGTCTTTGAGGATAAGAAATTCCCCCAGTCCTCAGGGCAAGGGTTGTAAGTTATGCCCTGTGGACATCTAGGATTTTTATGGAAAGTGTGGCCATATAAACTTCAAAGGGGGCTCATTGGATTGGTAATCAGACGCTCTAGTGCCTTTTTTAATAGTCAAAGTGATCAAAGGGCAGCTTCCCTCTCTCCCTACACACACGTCATATTGTCCAGAAATGCGTCTAATAGAAATTTTGAGACAGCCATTCTATTCAAAATAGTCTAAATATCATAAAACAAGGCTTTTGGGGTTGAAACAAATCCCAGAGATTAGGTACAAGAGTTTTAAGTTATGCCAGGGGACATTAAAGGTTCTTAGGAAAGAGATGGTTGTTTAACTTCAGAAGAGCCTCAGTCTTTCTCTCTGAAAAAGACTATGCCATTATAAAACGAACAGAAATTAATTAAAAAAAAATTTCGCACAAAATGAGTTAAAACACAAAAACAAAAAAAACGTAAAGAACTCCATTAAACCAAAAATGAACAAAAATAGAACCAAATAATCTATCAAGCATACAACTACCACAAATTAGTATCACTAAATAAATGAAACTCAAAACAAACAGAAATTAAAATAATTCAAACTCAAAACGAGCGGAAATTAATCTGAGTAGGGTTCTAAACCCCATATTTTCTAAAAGCCAGAATATAATGTGTACTAACTGAAAAAAATTCTTTTAAATGTTTTCACTTTTATAACTTTAGGAAATCTCAAATTATTTAAAATTTTAAGGAATAAATATCAGCATATGTATATTAAACTAACAATGAAAATTTTTTTCAGTAAATTCATTTGAATTTTTTTCAGTAAAGTACAAATAGTCAAAGAGGAATGGCTTCATACCTCCTAGAAAATCCTATTGGGGTCCATGTATAAAGTTTAATGACAAAACTGTTTGAAAGGATTTTATGTCTGATGCTTAGCCTGAAATTTTCCTTTTTTCTTGTCTTTTCAGTCACAACCAGATTGGAAATGTTTTATGCATGTATAGTTATTGTTGTATTATTAATAAATACACATCTTTAGGATAAACTATATCTGTATCAAAAAGATATAGAGTTTACTTGGTACTAGGGAAAATAAATATCAGTTCTTATGTGTATATTTCAATTGCAAATCCTCTTTTTTTTCAATTTTAATTTCGAAAACTCTAGATAAGGAAAACTTTAAGTTGGGGGATAATTTTTTTTATGTGATCAAAAATTGAAAATAGTAAAACTGTTGTTTTGAATCTTGTCTACAAGCCTTTCAAGCCTAACTACAAGCCTATATATGCCTTGTGCTGCAAGCCTTTCAAGTTATTTTTCATCTTAGCACAATTCTGTTTCCAGGTCAATTCTACAGTGTCAATGAACTCACCAACGTTAAGAAGGCTAAAGCGGAAGGTAAATGTTTGCTTCTATTTGTTTAATGCGGAAAAAGTATGGAATTTTAAGCTTTTACCAACAGTTAAGTTAGCCTACTCCGTTCTGAATTTTTTTTTTTTACAGTTTCTGTATTATGGAAGTGTTTTTTTCATGTGGAGAGTTTTGTTGAACCGTCTGACTGACCGAATTTTAAACGGTAGGCTGTACAAAAATTTGGTTCCGTCCAAAAGTCTAGGGCTATAATCAGAGAAATTTGAGATGGTTATTACACGTTCTGTGGGTAAAGGATGACATTTTGCCAACAATCATTCTTTTTGCCATCCATCTATGGCCAAACAAAAAACAGGTCGTCCCCAAATAGCATGGGATGAGGTCGTAAGGAAGGATTTAAGGGAAATTAGACCTTCTGGGGAGGGTGTAAAGACGGAGGATTAGAATAGATTCGGATTTTTTTTTATACAATAAGAAATGGCAGTGACTCCACAGGCTAGAGACAAGTGGCTTCAATATCGTCTGAAGTCTAGATATAATCACAATTCATGATTATCACAATTATAGTAACTGTAAAATTACTATTATTACAGATATTGTAGTTTTATGACCGTTTTAAGTTTGATTTGATCATTCATTTTAGTATTTTTTTTAAATACCTTTTTTAGACCTTGTTTTCAGTAAGGTCTACCTGGCCCTATTTGCATATTCTGTGTACTACAAGCCTGTCAGAGACGAAAGAAGTTTTGGGTCTATTTTTGACTCAGCTTGTTACTGCATTGAACAGTGGATAATACTGAAACTTTTCCGCTCTTTTCGAGTTTAGAATTACAGGACATGGCCTTAATTACGAAAGCCTTTACTCAGTTTTGACAGCATAAGCATGTTCAAAATACCCCTGCAACCACTTTAAACACTGCGCTGATTTGCGTAACAGATCTTTCTTTCCTTTTAAAATAGGAGTTTATTTCCTGGGCCTGTTTGACATTAACTGTATTCAGTATTTAATAAAATTAAACCAGGAAAGCCTAGGCCAATTAGACTTCCAACAAATGGGAATTACAGGGCTTTTGAAAACAAATTCAGATTGTTTTGCTTAAGGGTTTGTTCATGAATCAGAGAGTTTGAAAATTCCGAAGGGGTAACTTCATTGATGTACATCAATGAAGAATCCCCCGCCCTCTACTTTTCAACAGAAAGTTATTCATGTTGCACCTTATTTGAAGTGACATGTTACAAAAATTGTTCATCAATGATATTGAGGATTTAAAATGGGCACGTAGCCCTCCAACGCCATTTCGCCCCATAGATACTCCTTCAAATTGTAATTCTATTGCACCACTTTTTGGATCTGTTATACGCAAACTGAGGTTACTGCATGAAGGCTGGAGTAGGGAAGAAGACCTCAGGTTCTACTGAATGGCACTCCTATACTCAACTTGCTGCCTCAGACCTCTGTGCCGTATATTCTAAAATATATCCTTCCTCGCTATAGATATCTCAATAATATAGAATCCACTCCCTATACCAAACTTCCTTAACAACTCTCTGAAACTGTACCTAGGGGAAAAAATGGGACCCTTATGCCCAACATGCTGGCTCAGACCTCTGAGCTGTATTCTCTAAAATATACATTTCCTCGCTAAAGATATCTCAATAATATAGGATTCACCTACACCAAATTTCCTTAACAACTCTCTAAAACTGTACCTAGGAGGGAATGGATATATAGTAGATAAAAAAAATAGAAAGGATAGATAAAAAGGATAAGAAAACCCAGCTATTCGAGTCAAAAGTTACAATAGAAGATAGAACTAACTAAAGACTGAAAATTTAAGGATAATTCCAATGATGGTATCCGCGCAAAAGTATGAAGCTCTGACCAACTGCTGCTGACGAAATTGAGTGGCCTTCCGAACCGAGTTGCAAACAGTTACCCTCGCTTTTTCGAGCTAGTTTTTTCTTCTGGATAAGTCTGATTTTTTCAGAGGCTTTGAAATTTGCGAATCGTTGAAAATAGACCTATCCCCAAACACAAGAAAAATATAACAGGGAGATGAAAGGAAAAGCAAAAGATATTTAATGGAATGAGAGAGCCAACCTGAAGCAAAGAATTCAAATTAACTTTGAGGGAGGATAATACTCAAGTTACGGAAAGGATACTTTTTAGAATTAGAGCTTAGGGCCTCAACAGGATCATACTCATTTTTAACTTTTCGGTACTTATCCGTTATTCAGAAAACATTCAAGAAGTGAAGCTGGCTTAATCTTAATGAAATATACCAAAATATGATGAAAATATAATACTTTATTTAACAATATTATGAGAAATAAATCAAAATATTACAGAAAGAAGACCACCCAGAATGTATTATATTAAATACCTAACCAAAATACCCACTGTATATATTAAATATTTAATTAAAATATACCTACGGCTTAGTTTTTCCTCTGAGCCTAAGCCAATTGTCTCCGAATACAGATAGCTAAACCGGTTTTTGTCAGATCTTTCAGATAAAAATTCTGCAGTGTATTTTGAATAATGAACAAGTAATTCTAAAATATATCCTTTCAATTGTGAGGGATTTCAATAACTTTTGATTGTGAGGGATTGGAGGACCAAATGAGGCTCGTGGTATTTCCAGCACCTCCGCCAACCCCCTTTTTGGTAGAATTGTAGCTCTCAATTACAGCTTGTTTCGTTTTTCCCTGCACCACCATCTTATTAGGTTCTTATAGTTGTGAGTTTTTCTTCCATATTTTCATGTTTGTTTTTTCTCTTGTTTTTATGTTTTAATCTACGTTTTATAGCTTATTAATGCATAGTGTGGGTGGGAAAAATAATAATAGTGTTAGCAATATTTCACCTTGTTTGAACTAGAATTATAAAATAATTTTTAATCTGTTTTGTTGGAGAGTTCGAGGTGGACCAGTGGCCTCTGTAACATCCCCTGCTCATACGGCTAACTTTTTTGTAGAAAGGTAGGCAAGTCGTACCCTATTTAAATATTGTTTTTTAACAGATCCATTCCAAATATATTGACTATGAACCTAGATTAACGGGACATTAGAATGATGATTTTTAGAGGGGCTTAATTCTTCTCCCTCCTTTCTATACAAGTTGCTCAGCTTCGCTTGAACATTAAAAAATAAGTAACTCAAGCTGAAGGGCCAGAGGAGATTTACAGAGGCTAGCACCATTTCTGGAGATTTCTGGAGATTCTGGCGATCCTCTACCTTGCATACTAAATTAGCTGAATATAATTATCTGAATATCTCAAATTTTGGTACACAGTTCTGTCGCAATTCGGTCGGTTATTATTTGATTTCGAGATTTCAATGTGATTAAATAATTCAATTTTGTTTTGACCCCTTGCCCGCGGAAAAATTCTATCACCTACTAATGCCTACTGGGAGGAGGGCTGCTTGCCCTCAAATCACTTTTGATTCTTAAAAAAAGACACAATAGATTCTAATTTCCTATCGAATTAGCTCCTTTAAAAGTTTCAATTGACATTGCTAGCTATTATAGAGTGGCGCTACCTATGATATTGCTTATGTACCTCCGCCGAAGAGGACTTTTACCAAGGAATTTTAGACCGCTGACTTTTACGGTTCAGGTCCTACCAGGCTAAAAAGTGTTATTCTTGGGGGGGGGTCCTCTATTATGGAAAGTGACTTGTAAGTTGCAAGCAAAAATCCTAAGGCATGTCACTTAAGGGCTGAAGGGTTACAATACTTGCAGTAATTACTCTACGTTTCAATTTACTTTCAATATATTTGAATCTTAGAAAATATGTCTTTCTGCAGGGGGCTACGAAACGATTATAAATAATACAAAATAAATATATATAATGATGTAATTCATTTGTAATGCTTTTTTGCAATATAATTTATTTAAATTGATTTTTTTTTTTCGTCTAGTGTTCTTCTTTAACTGTATATCTTCGATATATCGAAATTAATGTTTTTTATAGGTAAACAGTCTTTCGGTGCGCATACGTCGGATCGAACAAACCTTACAAACAAATGATTGTAGTTCAAACCCTTGTCGCAATGGAGGAACCTGTATTGATAATTATGAGAGGTATCAATGTTTGTGTCCCATAGCTTGGGAGGTAAGATTATCTTTGTTTTGTATGAATATCCCAAAGACTGAATTTAAAATAAGTTTATAGATTTCTTTTTCAACTTTACTTTTTGCCTGTGAACGTTTACTGACAAACGTGTCAATAAACGATTTTAAATAGGGTTTTTGATCGAATTGCAGGGCTCTGTGTCTCTTTATAACCCAGGGTTGCCGCCGCTAGTGATTTATCACTATTTCTAGTGATTTTACTTCCAAAATTCAGTTATTTTTTCCCAAAATCTAATGATTTCTTATGATATAGTACGTGAAGCGTAAATTCAAGCGAATAAATCCTCTAGGAAGCTTATTATCGACAGCACGCTACTGACTTTACTGACCGCCAATGAGAGCCTAAAACTATTCTCTTTGTTCTGTCTCAGAAACAATAGCTGCTCAAATCCAAGAGGAACTGGGTTGGCAAAATTTGAACGCACCAATTCGCATAAAGCGATACTGCATAAACGTTTTGCTTAGCGATTAACCGAAATTAATTGATTATACCTTTCATTTTGTTTTATTTGCAGTCTCCATATGAAAGTTCAGTTACAGCTTTGACATTTAGTCGTTAACATAATGTAAACTTGAGCTAGTCTAGAAAGCTCCCTTTCCTCAATCTGTCAATATGTTAATATCATTTCTATATTCAATTGAAATCGACCAATAACAGGCACAATTTGTTAAGAAAGTTTAAAGTTTAAAAAAAAGCTTAACCTAAAAATAATAATAAAAGTCCAAATATTTTGGCTTCACACCTGGAAGCCTTTATGAACGTTGGAACAAAGGAAAAAAAAAATTAACCTAAACAAGACATGAAAAAAATAAAGAAAATATGCAAACGCTGTACTAAAAACAACGAATGACGAACTGAACTTATCATTTAAACAAGTCCAATCACGAAACAATACATAAGGCGCATGCCATGATGTCTGTTATAGGGTATTGTACATATATGTATGTATGACTTAAATCCTCTGAAATGGGACTCTAGTAAAATTAAAGAGTAATTTCTTTTAAAAATCTTTTGCATGCCAAGGGTTAAATTTGTTAAAAACTAACTACGGATCAAGATACTATTGTATAAGAAATTGATAAATTTGATAAATAATAATAATAATATTGATAATAGTAATATTGATAAATTTAAGGAAAGTTTTGCGCTGCTAAACAAGCTTATTTACTTTTTAAAAGTTTATTTTAACTTACATTTTAAAATCGAACTTACATGAGGCTGAATCTGTAAATTTTTTTGATCTTCTTTACTATTTAATGTATATAAAGTTTTAGCCTGTTTTTTTATTGAAATATTATACATTGAATTTAATTGATATTCACATTCCTCCTTATATAGTAAACCTGTTATAAATGTTTTGTTTTATTTAGTTTCTATAATTTCAGAAAGACATTGTAGTAGCCCAGCTCAATTATTGATTGATTTTGTTTCACCCAATATTCAATTATGGCACGAAAGATCAAACAAAAGTTCCACAACCACAGGATTTGGAGTTCTTTACTTTTCTTTGAAAAACTTGTTTTGTGGAACAAGTTTTTTTAATTAATAATAATCTGATTTTTTTTTTTTTTTTTTTTTTTTTTTTAACTGTACCTTAGGGAATAATATATTGGAATTTCGTACTTTGGGAGTTTTAATTCTAAATTTTTTCCGATTTTACCAATATAGTATTTTTAACAAGAACAAAGCATTCAATTTACATCACTTTGTATGTCTTTTTAATTAGACCTTTTCCTGAATTTACTAAAATCTTAGTTATTTCGGTTTTGAAAGCAACTTTAATATTTTTTTTAACCTTTTGTTATTTTTTTTATAAAACCGAGACACAAAGGGAAATATGTATAATTTATTTTCCTATAAAGAAAGAAAAACGAGCAAAAATGGGGTTTTTATAGGCCAAATGACGATACTGAAAAAACAAAGCGAATATTTCGAGAGGACAAACGCCTCTCTTCTTCAGCGCGAAACGAAACGATGTATCAATAAAGGTGTCTACAGAATTCCTTGTTCGTGTGGTCTTTGGTATATCGGAAGAACAAATCAGCGACTAACAGATAGATTAACCCAGCATTCTAGTTCAATTAATAATACACTTAAAAAGCGGAAAAAACCAGAAAATTTTGACTCTGCCCTTGCAGAGCACATTTTTGAAAAACCAGACCATACTATTTTGTTTAGTCAAGCTAGTCTTATTTCGCATGATAAAGGTATTGCCCAGCACTACAGAGAAGCTGTTGAAATTCATAAATACCAACATTTAGGTCTAGCTTTAAACAGAGATTCTGGTGATTTAAGAATAAACGAGTCATATTTCGGTTTTCTCAAAAGAGAAGCTGATACGTTAGTAATCCCTGAAATAAACCTTGAACCTCTTTCCCAGTCATCTAATCAAACAAATGAACAACTCCTTAGGTCTCAAAGGGTGTTTGCAAGAAATGCCTTAATTAAAATCCGAAATCAAACGACATAGTTTTCCAACTTATTTAATTGCTGGTTCGTGTTGTTTTTTCGAGTGAATGACTTGTTTCCTTTCCGTTATCAGTTGCTCGCTAGTATACGTCGATGGCAGTGCATGTTTTTTTGGATTTTGTGCAAATCGCGGATATTGGCGAATAACTCGCTTTTATGGTTGTTAGGTAGTTGGTTTTAATGCTTTTAATTTTTGGCTTTTATTGATTCTTCGTTTCGTTTCGCGCTGAAGAAGAGAGGCGTTTGTCCTCTCGAAATATTCGCTTTGTTTTTTAATTATCGTCATTTGGCCTATAAAAACCCCATTTTTGCTCGTTTTTCTTTCTTTATGTGATGTAAGGCCAATGTGGTTTAAGAAATTATCTTCGTCATGCTTATGGGGAGCATTCAACCAATGTTGTCACTACATTCATATATCTTGTGAAAAAAAAGCTAATTTGATTAATCAACAGTATTTTCTTCATAATTGTAAAATGAACCGTATTTTACCCAAGTCAATGCGACCTTCACTTCACTTAAACACACGTAACGAACGGCAATTTACAGAACGTATAGGGTTTGGTATTTTAAATCATGTTATTAGTGACTGCAAAAGCAAGCGCTACCGGTTAAATCAGGATATATTCAGGCTTGAGCGAGAAATGTTATGCACGCTTTCTTATGTTGATTTTCATCAAATTAAGGCTATTGCTGAAAATTCTTTTCAGCATTATATTAGAATTTTTAGACCAAGACTTTCTGAGAAATTACACCGTTTAAAGTTGGAAAAACTCTCTAATAATCCACCTTTTGTCCCAAATGCGTTTCCTGGTCATGCTGTGATAAATCTCAGCTCCACGCCCCTTACAACAGAGCAAAATCAGGTTCTATCGAAAGGATTGAAATTTTCGATAACCCCTTCGAAAATACCTCATAGTGAAATTATCGCGAACACAGAGGGTGCTTTTCATGACTCTCGTGCGGATATTTGAGAGATTGCTGAGGTTAGAGCACAATTTGTTGAAACTTTGTTGGTTTCGCCTTCTATTAATAATCGAAATTTAAAAAATTTTAGTAAAAATGAACACTTGGTCTTACACGCATTAAAAAAAGATCATTCCAGGATTATTACGAAAGCCGATAAAGGCAATACTGTTGTTGTATTAGATTCAGATGATTACGACAAGAAAATCAGAGAAATTTTAAATGATTCTAACACATATGAACAATTAGCTACCGATCCTACAGAAAAATTTGTCCAGGAAGTCCGAAAAGAGCTTTCTTATCTAAAAAGAAAAGGTGAAATTACAGATCAGTTGTACAAAAGGTTTTACCCACGCGGCTGCACGTCCCCTCGCTTTTACGGTCTTCCTAAAGTTCATAAGCCCGGTAATCCACTTCGACCCATTGTTTCATCTTTTAATTCTCCTACAGCAAAAATAGGGAAATTCTTATCAGTGATATTTTGCCCACTAATTCAGGCTCAAAAATCCTATATTAAAAATTCCGCTGATTTTGTTTCCAAGGTAAAGCAAGTTTCGGTTAAACCAAATACAAGAATTGGCAGTTTTGATGCAGATTCAATGTATACCAATTGTGATCCTCGAAAGGCCGAACTGTTTTTGGAGCAAAAACTTAATTCTAACCCGTCTATATCAGAAAATTCTACTCTTTCGAATCAGACACTTCTTTCGCTTACAGCCCTTTGTAACAAAACTTCTTTTTATTTCCATTACAGAGGCATTTTTTATAGACAGAAATATGGGCTCTCCATGGGTGCCCCCCTTTCTCCAATACAGGCTGATATTTTCATGGAAGACCTTGAAGAAAGGGCTATTTTGCAAAGTTCTTGTAAGCCTGAATTTTGGGTTCGTTTTAAAGATGAAATTTTTTATTTATGGGAGCATGGTGACGAGTCTCTGGGTTCTTTTCTTCCCTTGCTCAACTCCTTGGATCAAAAACTGAAATTTACTCAGGAATCAGAGATAGAGAGGCGTCTTCCTTTCTTAGATGTTCTGGTGCACCGAAATGATTCATGTTTCGAGTTTAGTGTATATAGAAAACTCACACATAATGACCGTTACTTAAGTTATTCCTCCAATCATTCTCCTGCTGTGAAAAGAGGAGTTGTCACTTCTCTAGTTGATAGAGCATTGAAAGTTTGTTCAACACGTTTTTTGGATTTAAAACTCAACCACCTTAGAGATATTTTATTTGGGAATGGTTATCCAATTAGTTTAATAAATTCTGTAATTACAAAACGCATTAAAAGATTATCAGATAGTTCCACAGAAAACAAAAATCAAAGGGAAAATTCAGTTTATTTTGGCCTCACATACATTAAAGGGATTTCAGACCACATTTCAAAAAATCTAAGGAAAAATAACATTTACACTTATTATAGACCCAGAAAAACTATCAGGTCCCAAATTTATCAAGGTAAAGACCCTATACCGATAGGTGAAAACTCCGGTGTCTACAGAATTCCTTGTTCGTGTGGTCTTTGGTATATCGGAAGAACAAATCAGCGACTAACAGATAGATTAACCCAGCATTCTAGTTCAATTAATAATACACTTAAAAAGCGGAAAAAAACAGAAAATTTTGACTCTGCCCTTGCAGAGCACATTTTTGAAAAACCAGACCATACTATTTTGTTTAGTCAAGCTAGTCTTATTTCGCATGACAAAGGTATTGTCCAGGACTACAGAGAAGCTGTTGAAATTTATAAATACCAACATTTAGGTCTAGCTTTAAACAGAGATTCCGGTGATTTAAGAATAAACGAGTCATATTTCGGTTTTCTCAAAAGAGAAGCCGATACGTTAGTAATCCCCGAAATAAACCTTGAATCACTTTCCCAGTCATCTAATCAAACACGTGAACAACCCCTTAGGTTCAAAGGGTGTCTGCAAAAAATGCCCTAATTAAAATCCGAAATCAAATGACATAGTTTTCCAACTTATTTAATTGCTGGTTCGTTTTGTTTTTTCGAGTTAATGAATTGATTCCTTTCATTTGTCAGTTGCTCGCTAGTATCCGTCGATGGCAGTTCATGTTTTTTTTGATTTTGTTCAAATCTCGGATATTGTCGAATAACTCGCGTTTATGGTTGTTAGGTAGTTGGTTTTAATTCTTTTAATTTTTTGCTTTTATTGATACATCGTTTCGTTTCGCGCTGAAGAAGAGAGGCGTTTGTCCTCTCGAAATATTCGCTTTGTTTTTTCAGTATAGTCATTTGGCCTATAAAAACCCCATTTTTGCTCGTTTTTCTTTCTTTATGTGATGTCAGGCCAATGTTGTTTAAGAAATTATATTTATTTTCCTATTAATTTCGGTGAGATTTTTTTAAAATTCTCACTTGTGTTCCAGTAATTATACGAAAACAACTAGCAACAAGACAATGGTTTCTAAATGCATAGGAAAAAATGTGGTTTTAAATGGACAATCAAAATTTTAAAAAGTACATATTATGGTTAAACCACAGCTAGCCAAGCCAACATTCAAAGACCGGGGAGGTAAGCCAAGAACGCCAATGCAAGAAAACGCGGGAGGCGGGGCGAGGATTTTTTTTCTTTTTATAAGGGCACAAAGAATTTATTTTTCAAAATATAAGGGAGTTTTCTTAGAAAAAAATGAAACAACAAAATAAAGATATTTTTCAAAATCTAGGGGGATATTTATACCACCTACCCATTGGTGCCCTGTGTTGAACATACTGAAGAAACAAGTTAATCGTATTAATAAAACAGTGTTAAAAGACTAAAAAGCTACTGAAACTTGTTATTTTATCATGCATAAGCACACTGTCTATTGAAGCTTTTAATTATAATTTTAGTGAGTTTCTTGCTAATTTGGCAATTTTTCTCAAGAATCTAGTGATATTTTTGCTGGTTTAGTAGTTTTTTTTTCAAGATTTTAGTGGTTTTTTTTCTCGGCGGCAACCCTGATGAATATA
Source organism: Artemia sp. Qi Xiang Cuo (assembly GCF_049724085.1). Lineage (NCBI taxonomy): Eukaryota > Metazoa > Arthropoda > Branchiopoda > Anostraca > Artemiidae > Artemia > Artemia sp. Qi Xiang Cuo. The sequence continues at coordinate 46,158,484 of NC_142809.1, read as the reverse complement.
TAACTCAACCAATCAAAAGAGTAAGCGCAATAGATTTATTAAGGGTGACTAAAATTTTAATTGAATTCAATTTCAATTTTCAATTTAATAACGGGGCTTATTCAAGAAAACAAACAACAAAAAAACATAATGGACTAGAGAGATTATATTAGGGCACAAAAGTATACCCACATCTTCTATCTGGATAGGAAAGGTAGATGGTGCATTTTCTGAAGCTGAAATTTGTGTTCCGGGGGAGGACACGAAACCTAAAATCTCGAGTTGGAAACCTAGTAGGCTTTAGGCTTTCATTAGCAAAACGTTTTGTAAAACGTAATGTTGAAGCATTTCAAAATAGATAAATAAAAGTCTAAATACAAAAAAACAACACTTCTTGTAAAACTTTTAAACTTTAAGATCCTACTAGCAAGCCCCCGTCTAAATTCAGCATGTCAAAACTGTGTTCTGTTTCCTATCTTGGACCATGAAAAATGGAAAAAATCCCAGGCAGCGTACATTTTCTAAAACAGCTTCTAAGAGGATGGGTGGGGGGTTTGAAGGATATGTTGATCATGCAGATTCAGTTGCAAGATTCAATTACCATAGTTTTACTTTTTGTAGGAATAGATTTCCAAAAATTGATATTTCTATAATGTATCCTGTAATTCTTCCATTTTCCCTTTTTTTATGAAGCGGGAGCCTTTCAAAACTGATGTATATTATTTATGTTGCTTCTATGTGGCGGCTATTACGTTATTACTATACAGGTAAATTGGTAAAATGGTAAAATGTTACTATACAAGTATATGGAAAACTGATATATATTGTTTACGTTGTTACTGTGTGGAGACTATTACGTTCTTACTATACAGGTAAAATGGTAAAAGGGTAAAATGGTAAAATGTTACTATACAGGTATATGTAAAACTGATGTATACTGTTTACGCTGTTACTGTGTGGCTACAGGTACGTGTACGTGTTAACTGCCTAACAATGAATTAACGAAAGATTTTAGTCAGTGACTAAAACCATACAAAGAATTTTACTATCTAATCTAAAAAAAAAAAGCAGAAAGACATATCAGAAATCATTGTCTACCAATATTTAGAAAATGTCTCTGGAAATGTATAGGAGCCAGGAATATAGTATACGTTTCCCATATGTGTCAGCAGGGGAGGGTATGTGCCCTCCTAGATTCCTTTACTACCAGTTTTTGGAAAAATATATTTTACCCCGTCTAAATTTTCGTATATTAACGCCTCTGACTGACGCTCCATTTAGATGAGCTAAGCTATGTCGATCCGGGGGTAACTCCTTGGGAACGGGGAAGATGTGCAGCTTCTATCTGTTTTTGGATTTATCTCCTTTAGGTATATAAAAGCATTTGTTCGCTTCAAGCTTTATTCATTGTTTTTTAGTTTTGGGTCTAGTTTAATTGGCAGATTTTCACTGTTAAGTTTGAGTTTCTTGATTATGTTTACATGTTTGTTTTCTTATAAGTTTTAGAGTTACAGACATCATTTTTTGTACATAGTTTAAATGCTTTAAAACACCGCATTATTATCATTAACTGTAGTATTAATATTTTGGTTATTATTACTATTTTAGTTTTTTTTTTATTAATTTCAGTTATTACTATTCTATTATACCAATCAAAAATAAGAACTTCTGAGAAGTCTAATTCAGGAAGTGGTCAGATTACTTTTAAATAAGTTTTGCCGAGAAAAAGAAATTAAATGTATCTATTTTCAGGGAGAAAATTGTGAGACGGACGTAAATGAATGTTCAATTTTTGCTGGGACAGACCTTGGATGCCAGAACGGAGCCACTTGTATAAACCTACCTGGAACCTACAGGTAAATCTGAACATATAAACCTACAATGTAAAACTATATATATCTGTAGGCTCAATATAATTGAATCTGTACAACTCTGTACATATAACATGCAAATACGGACATATACATATTATATGTACATATCATAATGTGCATATATCAAATCTGTACATATCTATATACGTGCTGTGGTTCCTGCTAAATTTATTCCAGGTTGGAGGGGGAGCTGGGCACTGAGATAGCAGAGATGGAATATATTTTAGGATACAATGTAATAGTAAAAATTAACAAAAAAAGTTGTTCATTAACTCATTAACGATTTAATTGTTAAATTTCTCGTTAAAGATTTAACTACTATGTTTAACTTGCTTATGAGTTATTTTAACTATAGAACCGTTGAAAGAAGACAACTTGCCTTAATTCACTGTTCGGCATGTTTAATGCATAAAATGCAAGGATGTACATTCGATGAAGTGGCTATGTATTTGGGTAAGAAACTTTTTGCAAAAGGTCAAGCATATATCACATTGTGCAGATTGTTCCAATTAGAAGGATTCCAAATTGAAGATTGAACTACAACAAGTTTCCCAATTTTATTACCGTTATAATGGCACATCAATGAACAGACAAGCAAACGCAGACAAACAAATGAAGAAACTTCATTATTATATACAAAATGAAACAAAATTTTAAATGGGCTGGATTCCTAACAAATAAATAATTCTCTTTTTTTATATCTTTTCTTATATACAGATAAAAGAGACGATCCGCTTCATCGGTCCTGTCACATTGTACTTCTTATCCATTTTTTGTTACTCTTCTTAAAGTACTAAAAACTGTGTGTATAATTAATATTGGTCTAGAGTGCCAGTATGAAGTCAGTAGAGAGGGGTCAGGAGGTCGTGACATTACCACGTGGTTTATGGTTTTCACAGTGAGAATGAAAAAACAGGAATTTTCTCACTTGGAAAAACATGAATTTTGTCACATTTATGGTTGTTTTCATGGATGGTTATGTGTGTTGTTCGATTTATTTGATGTTTTTCTCAGATGTCAACATCAAATTATGGATGTTTTATGGTTTTTGTCAGCGAGAATTTGAAAAACAGGAACTTTCTCACATTTTTGTATGTTTTTATGGTTTTTGTCCGTGATAATTTGAAAAAACAGGAACTTTCTCACTGAGAAAACCATAAACCACGTGGTCCTGTCAGAATTTTTAATGCTGACAGGGCACCAAATATGGGCATGGAATCCCCTGGGAAATTGATTGCGTCATCTATTGGGAATTTAGAACACCTGTGCTGTCAGTCATTAATCAAATTGTTTCCAGGCAAAGTTTAATAATGTCTGATAGGTACTGTCAACATTTCTCCAGAAATAGATCCAAGTCATTAATGTCTTTGCCTCGGAAACAACTCTTTTGGTCGAACTCCAAAGATATTAATAACCAAACGCCATGGAAACAATTCTCCAAGAAACATCTTAGCGATGAATTGTTTTAGCGCGGGAATCAGGTTTCTTATTAATTTGAAATGCATTAGCGCAGAGATGCCAATAACAAAGGAATACGCTGAATTTACGTTTAGGGATTATTTGGGCGAAACCGTTTTAGACAGGTTATGGAACTATTTCGGCGAAACAGTTAGAGACATTTTAAAAGAAGATTTTGGAAGAGATTTTAGAAGAGAATTTAATGGTGAAACTCTGTGGTCGTTATAATACACAAGTTTCATTTGAACAGTGTTGTGAGGTCCTCTAACCCAACCCAAAGGGTTCCAATCCTCCTACCCCAACCCCGAAGGAAGCCCCCAGTCCTCAAAGGCCCCCCAAGCTCCCAAAGGATCACCGGCGCCCCCCAAAGGCCCACCCAGTCCCCCAAAGGCCCTCCACCGGTCCCCAAATGTCCCCCAGGCCCCCAACTGCCCCCCCGGACCCCCAAAGGCCCTCCCTGTGCCCCAAAGGCCCTCCCTGTGCCCCAAACGCCCTCCTCAGACCCCCAAAGGCCCTCCCCCGGTCCCCAAAGGTCCCCCCAAGCTCCCAAAGGATAACCGGCCCTCAAGGGACCCACAGACCCTCAAAGGCTCTCCCCGAGCACCCGTCTTTCGTTGATGTGTTTTGTCTGAAACCTATGATTTGGGATATGTAGTTTGCTACTTCAGGCTTTTCTGAGCTAAGGTTTCCTAGTATTTCCTATGTGAATGCTGTCTGAAACCAATAGTTTGGGATGAGTAGTTTGCTATTTCAGGCTTTTATGAGCTAGGTTTCATAGCCTTTCGTTGGTGTGTGTTGACTGAAACTTATGATTTGGGATATGTAGTTTGCTATTTTTGACTTTTCTGAGTTGGATTTCTTAGTCTTTCATAGGTGTGTGGTGTCTGAAACCTATGATTTGGGATGTGTAGTTTGCTATTTTCGACTTTTCTGAGCTGGATTTCTTAGCCTTTCATAGGTATGCGTTGTCAGAAAATTATGATTTGGGATGTATAGTTTGCTATTTCAGGCTTTTCTGAGTTAAGGTTTTCTAGTATTTCGTAGGTGAATGTTGTCTGAAACCAATAGTTTGGGATGAGTAGTTTGCTATTTTTGACTTTTCTGAGCTAGGTTTCTTAGTCTTTCGTTGGTGTGTGTTGACTGAAACCGATGATTTGGGATATGTAGTTTGCTATTTTTGACTTTTCTGAGCTGGATTTCTTAGTCTTTAATAGGTGTGTGTTGTCTGAAACCTATGATTTGGGATGGGTGGATTGCTACTTTTGACTTTTCTGAGCTGGATTTCTTAGCCTTTCATAGGTGTTTGTTGTCTGAAACCTATAGTTTGGGATGACTAGTTTGCTATTTTTGACTTTTCTGAGCTAGATTTCTTAGCCGTTCTTAGGTGAGTGTTGTCTGAAACCTATGATTTGGGATATGTAATTTGCTATTTCTGACTTTTCATAACCGGATTTCTTAGTCTTTCGTAGGTGTGTGGTGTCTGAAACCTATGATTTGGGATGTGCGGGTTGCTATTTTTTTGACTTTTCTGACCTGAATTTCTTAGCCATTCGTAGGTGTGTGTTGACTGAAACCTATGATTTGGTATGGTTAATTTGCTATTTTTGACTTTTCTGAGCTAGATTTCTTAGCCTATCATATGTGTGTCCTTTCAGAAAATTATGATTTGGGAGGTGTAGTTTGCTTTTTGGACTTTTCAGAGCTAGGATTCTTAGTCACTCATAGGTGTTTGTTGTCTGAAACTTCGAGTTTGGGATGAGTAGTTGGCTATTTCAGACTTTTCTGAGCTAAGGTTTCTTAGTATTTCGTAGGTGAATGCTGTCTGAAACTTATGATTTGGGATATAGTATTTCGTAGGTGAATGCTGTCTGACACTTATGATATGGGATATGTAAATTACTATTTCGGGCTTTTCTGAGTTGGATTTCTTAGTCTTTCATAGGTGTGTGATGTCTGAAACCTATGATTTGGGATGTCTAGTTTACTATTTTCGAATTTTCTGAGCTAGGTTTCTTAGCCTTTCCTAGGTATGTGTTGTCAGAAAATTATGATTTGGGATGTGTACTTTGCTATTTCAGGCTTTTCGGAGCTAAGGTTTTCTAGTATTTCGTAGGTGAATTTTGTCTGAAACCAATAGTGTGGGATGAGTAGTTTGCGATTTTTGACCTTTCTGAGAAAGGTTTCTTACTCTATCGGTGGTTTTTGTTGACTGAAACCTATGAATTGAGATATCTAGTTTTCTATTTTTGACTTTTCTGAGCTGGAGTTATTAACCTTTCATAGGTGTGTGTTGACTGAAACATATGATTGGGATGAGTGGTTTGCTATTTTTGTCTTTTCTGAGCTAGATTTATTAGTCGTTCATAGGTGTGTGTTGTCTGAAACTTATGATTTGGGATGTGTAGTTTGCTATTTGAACTTTTCAGAGCTATGATTCTTAGTATATCATAAGCGTTTGTTGTCTGAAACTTCTAGTTTGGGATGAGTAGTTTCGCTATTTCAGGCTTTCCTGAGCTAAGGTTTCTTAGTCTTTCATAGGTGAATGTTGTCTGAAACCTATGATTTGGGATTTGTAAATTACTATTTTGGGCTTTTCTGAGTGGGATTTCTTAGTCTTTCCTAGGTGTGTGTTGTCTGAAACCTATGATTTGGGATTGGTGGTTTGCTACTGTTGACTTTTATGAGATGAATTTCTTAGCCTTTTATAGGTGTTTGTTGACTGAAACCTATAGTTTGGGATGACTAGTTTGCTATTTTTGACTTTTCTCAACTAGGTTTCTTAGACGTTCATAGGTGAGTGATGTCTGAAACCTATGATTTGGGATATGTAAATTACTATTTCGGGCTTTTCTTAGCTAGATTTCTTAGTCTTTCGTTGGTGTGTGTTGTCTTAAACCTATGATTTGTGATGGTTGGATTGCTACTTTTGACTTTTCTGAGCTGGATTTCTTAGCCTTTCATAGGTGTTTGTTGGCTGAAACCTATATTTTGGGATGACTAGTTTGCTATTTTTGACTTTTCTGAGCTAGATTTCTTAGCCTTTCATAGGTGTGTCCTTTCAGAAAATTATGATTTGGGATATGTAAATTACTATTTCGGGCTTTTCTGAGTTTGATTTCTTAGTCTTTCATAGGTTTGTGTTGTCTGAAACCTATGTTTTGGGATGTGTGGGTTGCTATTTTTTTACTTTTCCGAGCTGGATTTCTTAGCCGTTCATAGGTGAGTGCTGTCTGAAACTTATGATTTGGGATGGTTAATTTACTATTTCCGGCTTTTATTAGCTAGGTTTCATAGCCTTTCATAGGTGTATGTTGTCAGAAAATTACGATTTGGGATGTGTAGTTTGCTATTTGAACTTTTCAGAGCTAGGATTCTTAGTCCATCATAGGTGTTTGTTGTCTGAAACCAATAGTTTGGGATGACTAGTTTGCTATTTCAGACTTTTCTGAGCTAGATTTCTTAGCCGCTCATAGGAGTGTGTTGTCTGAAACTTATGATTTGGGTTATGTAAATTACGTTTTCGGGCTTTTCTGAGTTGGACACTTCTAAATTTTTCCACACACGAAAACTTACACACACACACGTCAAAACTTACACACACAAAAGCTTAGACACACAAAAACTTACACACACACACACACACAAACTTACACCCACACGCAAAAACTTACACCCACACGCAAAAACTTACATGCACACAAAAACTTACATGTACAAACAAACTTACACACACACTAAAACTTACACATACTCACAAAAACTTACACACACACACACAAACTTACAAACACACACACTAAAACTTACTCACACATACACACACACACACACACAAACAAACAAAAAACTAACACATGCACACGAAAATTGACATGCACATAAAAACTTACATGCACACAAAAACTTACACACACGCATAAAAACTTACACGCACACACAAAAACTAACACACACACACTAAAACTAACACACACACACTAAAACAAACACACACACACACAAAAACTTACACACACACAAAATAAAACTGACACACACACAAACGAAAACTTACACACACACTCAAAAACTTAAAAACAAATTAACTTACACACAAACACACACAAAAAAACTTACACATGCACACTAAAACTTACATTCACACAAAAAATAACATGAACACAAAAACAAACACACACACACACACAAACACACACACAAAACACACACACACACACACACACAAAACACACACAGACACACACACACATACTAAAACTTACAAACACACGCCAAAACTATCACACACACAAAAACTACACACACACACACACACACACACACACAAACTTACACATGCACACGAAAACTTACATGCACACAAAAACTTACATGCACACAAAAATTTACACACACACACACACACACACACACACAATCTAACACAAACACAAACACACGAAAAAATAAACACACTAGCAAAAAAAAAAACACACAAAAAATTACACACACACACACACACACACACACACAAAAAAAACTAAAAAAGGAAAAAAAAAAAAAACTCAAACACACACGCACAAAAAATTACAAACCCACACAAAAACACACACACAAACTTAAACACACACACACTAACACTTACACACACACGCCAAAACTTACACACACAAAAACTTACACACACACACACACACACAGACACAAACAAACAGAATCACACACACAAAAAAAAAAAAAACCATCCACACAATACAAAAAACACAAACAAACAAACAGAAAAACACACAAAAAAACTAACAAACACACACACACAAACACACACAAACTTACAAACACACACACAAAAACTTACACCCACACACAAAAGCTTAGACACACAAAAACTTACACACACACACACAAAAACTTACACCCACTTGCAAAAACTTATATGCACACAAAAACTTACATGCATACAAAAACTTACACACACACACACAAAAACTTACACACACGCACAAAAACTTACACACACAAAAACTTACACACACACAAAAACATACACCCATAAACAATCACACACACACAAACACACACAAACTAACACAATCACATGAAATCTTACATTAACACAAAAACAAACACACACACACACACACACACACGAAAACTTACACACACACACGACAATACTTACACACACAAAATCAAACAAACACAAAAACTTACACACACACACACACAAAAACTAACACACACACGCAAAAAATAACATCCACACAAAAACTTACATGCACACACAAACTAAAACACACAAAAACTAACACACACGCACAAAAACTAACACACACACACAAAAACTTACACACACACACACGAAAACTTACGCACACACACGAAAACTTACACACACACACGCCAAAACTTACACACACACAAAAACTTACACACACTTACCATATCACAGTTACATTGTCTTAATTTTTCAAATTTCATTTTGAATTTCTGTCGTGAAATGCAAGAGTTGGAATATTTCAGTAGTGATTTGTTGTGCTTTACCTTCTCACAGTTACATTCTCTTGATTTTTCGAAGTTCATTTTGAATTTCTGTCATGAAATGCAAGAGTTGGAAAATTGGGGTCTTAGTCCACCAACCCGAATGGTGGAAATCCACTAGCTCAATATTGGGGTCCCAGTCCACCAGCCTGAACGGTGAAAATTCACTAGCTCAGAATTGGGGTCTTAGTCCACCAGTCTGAATGGTGGAAATCCACTAGCTCAATATTGGGGTCTAAGTCCACCAGTCTGAATGGTGGAAATTCACTGTTTAAGTTAGGTTAGGTTAACTTATCATGAGCACTCATGATAAGTTAACCTAACCTTTTCCGGCGAGTATGGTCAGGTTAGGCTAGATTAAGTTAGGTTAGGTTAAGTTAGGTTAGATTAGCCCATGTACGCTTCACTTAGGTTAGCTTGGGTTAGGTGAGAGACAGGCAAAAAGTTAGGTGTATGATTAGGATTAGGTTAGATTAAGTTAGGTTAGGTTAAGTTAGGTTAGGCTAGGTTAGCCTACGTACGCGCGCTTAATTAGGCGAAACTATCCGAACATAAAATAAACTAACCAAAATTAATCTAAACTAACCAAAACTAATCATACACCTAACATTTTGCCTGTCTCTCACCTAAACTAAGCTAACCTAAGTGAAGCATACATGGGCTAACCTAACCTAACCTAATCTAACCTAACTTAATCTATCCTAACCTAACCATACTGCCGGAAAAGGTTAGGTTAACTTATCATGAGCGCTCATGATAAGTTAACCTAACCTAACTTAAACAGTGAATTTCCACCATTCAGACTGGTGGACTTAGACCCCAATATTGAGCTAGTGGATTTCCAACATTCAGACTGGTGGACTGTGACACTAATTCTGAGCTGGTGAATTTTCACCGTTCAGGCTGGTGGACTGGGACCCCAATACTGAGCTAGTGGATTTCCACCATTCGGGTTGGTAGACTAAGACCCCAATTTTCCAACTCTTGCATTTCATGACAGAAATTCAAAATGAACTTCGAAAAATCAAGAGAATGTAACTGTGAGAAGTTAAAGCACAACAAGTCACTACTGAAATATTCCAACTCGTGCATTTCACGACAGTAATTCAAAATGAAATTTGAAAAATTAAGACAATGTAACTGCGATATGGTAAGTGTGTAAGTGTTTGTGTGTATATAAGTTTTGGCGTGTGTGTGTGCAAGTTTTCGTGTGTGTACGTAAGTTTTCGTGTGTATGTGTGTAAGTTTTTGTGTGTGCGTGTAATTTTTTGTGCATGTGTTTCAGATTTTTTGTGTGTGAGTTTTTTTGTGCATGTAAGTTTTTGTGTTCATGTAAGTTTTTGCGTGTGGGTGTAAGTTTTTGTGTGTGTGTGTGTAGTTTTTGTGTGTCTAAGCTTTTGTGTGTGTAAGTTTTGACGTGTGTGTGTGTAAGTTTCTGTGTGTGTGTGTGTGTGTGAATGTGTGTAAGTTTTTGTGTGCATGTAAGTTTTCGTGTGCATGTGTGTGTGTGTGTGTGTGTGTGTGTGTGTGTGGGTGTAAGTTTTTGTGTGAGTGTAAGTTTTTGTGTGTGTGTAAGTTTTGTGCGTGTGTGTAAGTTTTTGTGTGTGTGTGTAAGTTTTTGTGTGCATGTAAGTTTTAGTGTGCATGTAAGTTTTTGCATGTGGGTGTAAGTTTTTGTGTGTGTGTGTCTAAGCTTTTGTGTGTAGGTGTTAGATTGTGTTTGTGTGTTTGTAAGTTTGTGTGTGTTTGTGTATGTGTGTGTAAGTTTTTGTGTGTGTGTGTGTGTGTGTATGTTTGTGTGTGTGTGTGTGTTTGTGTGTGTGTGTGTGTGTGTGTGTTTGTGTGTGTGTGTGAGTTTTCGTGTGTGTGTGTGTGAGTTTTGTTTGTGTGTGTGTGTGTGTGTGTAAGTTTTTGTGCGTTTGTGTGTGAGTTTTTTGTTGTGTTGTTGTGTAATTTTTTGTGTTTTTGTGTTTGTGTGTGTGTGTGTGTAAGTTTTTGTGTGTGTAAGTTTTGGAGTGTGTGTGTGTTCGTGTGTGTGTGTGTGTGTGAGTTTTGTGTGTGTGTGTGTGTGTGTGTGTAAATCTTTGTGTGCATGTAAGTTTTGTGTGCATGTAAGTTTTCGTGTGCATGTGTAAGTTTGTGTGTGAGTGTGTGTGTGTGTGCATGTGAGTTTTTGTGTGTGTGTAAGTTTTGCGTGTGTGTATGTGTGTGTGTGTGTGTGTGTGTGTGAGTGTGGGTGTGTGTGTGTGTGTGAGTGTGTGTGTGTGTTTGTGTGTGTGTGTGTGTGAGTGTGTGTGTGTGTGTGTGTGTGTGTGTGTGTGTAAGTTTTTGTGTGCCTGTTATTTTTTGTGTGTTTGTTAGTTTTCGTGTGCTTGTGTCTGTTTTTGTGTGTGTGTGTGTGTGTGTAAGTTTTTGTGTGTGTCAGTTTTGGCGTGTGTGTGTATGTTTTCGTGTGTGTGTGTGTCAGTTTTCTTGTGTGTGTGTGTAAGTTTTTGTGTGTGTGTGTGTGTAAGTTTTCGTGTGTGTGTGTAAGTTTTCGTGTGTGTGTGTAAGTTTTTGTGTGTGCGTGTAAGATTTTTTGCGTGTGTGTAAGTTTTTGTGTGCATTTAAGTTTTTATGTGCATGTAAGTTTTAGTGTGCATGTGTAAGTTTTTTGTTTGTATGTGTGTGTGTGTGTGTATGTCTGCGTAAGTTTTCGTGTGTGTGTGTGTAAGTTTTTGTGTGTGTGTGTAAGTTTTTGTGCGTGTCAGTAAGTTTTAGTGAGTGTGTAAGTTTTTGTGTAAATGCAAGTTTTTGTGTGCATGTAAGTTTTTGCGTGTGGGTGTAAGTTTTTGCGTGTGGGTGTAAGTTTTTGTGTGTGTGTGTGTGTAAGTTTTTGTGTGTCTAATCTTTTGTGTGTGTGTAAGTTTTGACGTGTGTGTGTGTAAGTTTTCGTGTGTGGAAAAATTTAGAAGTGTCCAACTCAGAAAAGCCCGAAAACGTAATTTACATAACCCAAATCATAAGTTTCAGACAACACACTCCTATGAGCGGCTAAGAAATCTAGCTCAGAAAAGTCTGAAATAGCAAACTAGTCATCCCAAACTATTGGTTTCAGACAACACACACCTATGATGGACTAAGAATCCTAGCTCTGAAAAGTTCAAATAGCAAACTACACATACCAACTCGTAATTTTCTGACAACATACACCTATGAAAGGCTATGAAACCTAGCTAATAAAAGCCGGAAATAGCAAATTAACCATCCCAAATCATAAGTTTCAGACATCAATCACCTATGAATGGCTATGAAATCCATTTCTGAAAAGTAAAAAAATAGCAACCCACACATCCCAAATCATAGGTTTCAGACAACACACACCTATGAAAGACTAAGAAATCCAACTCAGAAAAGCCCGAAATAGTAATTTACATATCCCGAATCATAATTTTCTGAAAGCACACACCTATGAAAGGCTAAGAAATCTAGCTCACAAAAGTCAAAAATAGCAAACTAGTCATCCCAAACTATAGGTTTCAGCCAACAAACACCTATGAAAGGCTAAGAAATCCAGCTCAGAAAAGTCAAAAGTAGCAATCCATCCATCACAAATCATAGGTTTCAGACAACACACACCAACGAAAGAATAAGAAATCTAAATTAGAAAAGCCCGAAATAGTAATTTACATATCCCAAATCATAGGTTTCAGACAACACTTACCTATGAACGGCTAAGAAACCTAGCTCAGAAAAGTCAAAAATAGCAAACTAGTCATCCCAAACTATAGGTTTCAGACAACAAACAACTAATAAATGCTTATAAATACAGATCATAAAAGTCAAAATTAGCAATCCACCCATCACAAATCATAGGTTTCAGACAACACACACCTATGAAAGACTAAGAAATCCCACTCATAAAAGCCCGAAATAGTAATTTACATATCCCAAATCATAGGTTTCAGACATCATTCACCTATGAAAGACTAAGAAACCTTAGCTCAGGAAAGCCTGAAATAGCGAAACTACTCATCCCAAACTAGAAGTTTCAGACAACAAACGCCTATGACATACTAAGAATCATAGCTCTGAAAAGTTCAAATAGCAAACTACACATCCCAAATCATAAGTTTCAGACAACACACACCTATGAACGGCTAAGAAATCTAGCTCAGAAAAGACAAAAATAGCAAACCACTCATCCCAATCATAGGTTTCAGTCAACACACACCTATGAAAGGCTAATAAATCCAGCTCAGAAAAGTCAAAAATAGCAAACTAGATATCCCAAATCATAGGTTTCAGTCAACACACACCAACGAAAGACTAAGAAACCAATCTCATAAAAGACAAAAAAATCAAACTACTCATCCAAAAGTATTTGTTTCAGACAACAGTCAACTACTAAATAATAGAAAACATTAGCTCAGAAAAGCCTGAAATAGCAAACTATACATCCCAAATCATAATTTTCTGACAACACATACCTATGAAAGTCTAAGAAACCTAGTTCAGAAAAGTCGAAAATAGCAAACTACACATCCCAAATCATAGGTTTCAGACATCACACACCTATGAAAGACTAAGAAATCTAACTCAGAAAAGCCCGAAATAGTAATTTACATATCCCATATCATAAGTTTCAGACAGCATTCACCTACGAAATACTATATCCCAAATCATAAGTTTCAGACAGCATTCACCTACGAAATACTAAGAAACCTTAGCTCAGAAAATTCTGAAATAGCCAATTACTCATCCCAAACTCGAAGTTTCAGACAACAAACACCTATGAGTGACTAAGAATCCTAGCTCTGAAAAGTCCAAAAAGCAAACTACACCTCCCAAATCATAATTTTCTGAAAGGACACACCTATGAAAGGCTAAGAAATCTAGCTCAGAAAAGTCAAAAATAGCAAAATAACCATCCCAAATCATAGGTTTCAGACAACACACACCTAAGAAAGGCTATGAACTCCTGATCAGAAAATTCAAAAAATAGCAACCCACACACCCCCAAATCATAGGTTTCAGACATCACACACCTACGAAAGACTAAGAAATCCGGTTAAGAAAAGTCGGAAATAGCAAATTACATATCCCAAATCATAGGTTTCAGACAACACTCACCTATGAACGGCTAAGAAATCTAGCTCAGAAAAGTCAAAAATAGCAAACTAGTCATCCCAAACTATAGGTTTCAGACAACAAACACCTATGAAAGGCTAAGAAATAAAGCTAAGAAAATTCAAGAGAATCAACCCACACATCCCAAATCATAGGTTTCATACAACACACAACTATGAAAGTATAATAAATCCTGATAAGAAAATTCTAATATATCAAAATACATATCCCAAATCATCGTTTTCAGTCAACACACACCTACGAAAGTCTAAGAAACCTATCTCAGAAAGGTAAAAAATAGCAAACTACTCATCCCAAACTATTGGTTTCAGACAACATTCACCTTCGAAATACTAGAAAACCTTAGCTCAGAAAAGCCTGAAATAGCAAACTACACATCCCAAATCATAATGTTCTGACACCACATACCTATGAAAGGCTAAGAAACCTAGCTCAGAAAAGTCGAAAATAGCAAACTACACATCCCAAATCATAGGTTTCAGACATTACACACCTATGAAAGACTAAGAAATCCAACTCAGAAAAGCCCGAAATAGTAATTTACATATCCCAAATCATAAGTTTCAGACAGCATTCACCTACGTAATACTAATAAACCTTAGCTCAGAACAGTCGGAAATAGACAACTACTCCGCCCACACTCGAAGTTTCAGACAACGCACACCTCTGAGTGACTGAGAATCCTAGCTATGAAAAGTCAAAAAAGCAAACTACACCTCCCAAATCATAATTTTCTGAAAGGACACACATATGATAGGCTAAGAAATCTAGCTCAGAAAAGTCAAAAATAGCAAATTAACCATACCAAATCATAGGTTTCAGTCAACACACACATACGAATGGCTAAGAAATTCAGGTCAGAAAATTCAAAAAAATAGCAACCCACACATTCCAAATCATAGGTTTCAGACACCACACGCCTACGAAAGACTAAGAAATACGGTTATGAAAAGTTGGAAATAGCAAATTACATATCCCAAATCATAGGTTTCAGACAACACTCACCTATGAACGGCTAAGAAACCTAGCTCAGAAAAGTCAAAAATAGCAAACTAGTCATCCCAAACTATAGGTTTCAGACAACAAACACCTATGAAAGGCTAAGAAATCCAGCTCAGAAAAGTCAAAATTAGCAAACCACACATCCCAAATCATAGGTTTCAGACAACACACACATATGAAAGACTAAGAAATCCAACTCAGAAAAGTCAAAAATAGCAAACTACATATCCCAAATCATCGGTTTCAGTCAACACACACCAACGAAAGACTAAGAAACCTAGCTCAGAAAAGTCAAAAATAGCAAACTACTCATCCCAAACTATTGGTTTCAGACAACGTTCACCTACGAAATACTAGAAAACCTCAACTCAGAAAAGCCTGAAATAGCAAACTATACATCCCAAATCATAATTTTCTGACAACGCATACCTATGAAAGGCTAAGAAATCCAGCTCAGAAAAGTCGAAAATAGCAAACTACACATCCCAAATCATAGGTTTCAGACACCACACACCTATGAAAGACTAAGAAATCCAACTCAGAAAAGTCAAAAATAGCAAACTACATATCCCAAATCATAAGTTTCAGTCAACACACACCAACAAAAGGCTATGAAACCTAGCTCATAAAAGCCTGAAATAGCAAACTACTCATCCCAAACTATTGGTTTCAGACAACATTCACCTAGGAAATACTAGGAAACCTTAGCTCAGAAAAGCCTGAAGTAGCAAACTACACATCCCAAATCATAGGTTTCAGACAACACACATCAACGAAAGACGGGTGCTTGGGGAGAGCCTTTGAGGGTCTCTGGGTCCCTTGAGGGTCGGTGGTCCTTTAGGAGCTCGCGGGGACCTTTGGGGACCGGGGGAGGGCCTTTGGGGGTCTGAGGAGGGCGTTTGGGGCACAGGGAGGGCCTTTGGGGGTCCGGGGGGCAGTTGGGGGCCTGGGGGACATTTGGGGACCGGTGAAGGGCCTTTGGGGGTCTGGGTGGGCCTTTGGGGGGCGCCGGTGATCCTTTGGGAGCTTGGGGGGCCTTTGAGGACCGGGGGCTTCCTTCGGGGTTGGGGTAGGAGGATTGGAACCCTTTGGGTTGGGTTAGAGGACCTCACAACACTGTTCAAATGAAACTTGTGTATTATAACGACCACAGAGTTTCACCACTAAATTCTCTTCTAAAATCTCTTCAAAAATCTTCTTTCAAAATGTCTCTAACTGTTTCGCCGAAACAGTTCCATAACCTGTCTAAAACGGTTTCGCCCAAATAATCCCTAAACGTAAATTCAGCGTATTCCTTTGTTATTGGCATCTCTGCGCTAATGCATTTCAAATTAATAAGAAACCTGATTCCCGCGCTAAAACAATTCATCGCTAAGATGTTTCTTGGAGAACTGTTTCCATGGCGTTTGGTTATTAATATCTTTGGAGTTCGACCAAAAGAGTTGTTTCCGAGGCAAAGACATTAATGACTTGGATCTATTTCTGGAGAAATGTTGACAGTACCTATCAGACATTATTAAACTTTGCCTGGAAACAATTTGATTAATGACTGACAGCACAGGTGTTCCAAATTCCCATTCGATTACGCAATCAATTTCCCAGGGGATTCCATGCCCATATTTGGTGCCCCGTCAGCATTAAAAATGCTGACAGGACCACGTGGTTTATGGTTTTCTCAGTGAGAAAGTTCCGGTTTTTTCAAATTATAACTGACAAAAACCATAAAAACATATAAAAATGTGAGAAAGTTCCTGTTTTTCAAATTCTCACTGACAAAAACCATAAAACATCCATAATTTGATGTTGACATCCGAGAAAAACATCAAATAAATCGAACAACACACATATCCATCCATGAATACAACCATAAATGTGACAAAATTCCTGTTTTTTCAAGTGAGAAAATTCCTGTTTTTTCATTCTCACTGAGAAAACCATAAACCATGTGGTAATGTCACGACCTCCTGACCCCTCTCTACTGAAGTCCTAGTTATCTTGAGGTTGGTGCTGAATCGTTTTTACCATTACTGTGATTTAAATGAAATAGCTATTGGACCTCAGAATTATATAATTTATACACAGGTCCAACAACGAAACTACAAGAAATTTACGATTAACAAAAACTAAAACAGTAGGTCAAACACAAAATAAACAAAAACATTATACCAACTACAAAAATCATTCATGCCTCATCATTCATCCACACTTACAGAAAACTACTAATACTGCTAAAAACTCACTACATCGCCAAACCCCTGAGGAGAACTGAGCTACAGAGGCTCCTCCTTCATCCAAGTCTATTCAATGCCTCCCTATTTACAGCCTCCTAAGAAGTTCTTATTTCTCTTAGATCTTTCCTTACAACATCCTCCCACCCCTTTCAGGGATGACCTTCTTTTTATTTGGCCCTAGACGGTTGGCCGACAAAGACTATCTTTGTCCATCTGTCATCCTTCATCCGCGGAACGCATCCTAGCAATCTCATCCTTTCTCTAATCATAGCCCTAGAAAGGAGGATTGAGCCAAATTTTTCGTAAAGCATACTATTTGAGATACGGTCAGTCAGTCGGGTGCCCAAAACAATCCGTAGGCAATTTCTCTGAGAAACATCTAGAAAACCCTCTTCCGTTTTTCGGAGCGCCCACGCTTCAGAACCATACTTTACCTCTGTATCTTCCAATACTCTAATCTTGGTTCGTAAACTCATCATCCTATTCTTCTAAACTTTTTTCAACTGTGAAAAGACACCCTGGGCCTTGGCTAATCTACTTTTAACATCTTCCCTGCACACAGCGTCTTTGCTAATTATTAATGAAAAAAATTTGTTCCACAAAACAAGTTTTTCAAAGAAAAGTAAAGAACTCCATTAAACCAAAAATGAGCAAAAATAAAATAAAATAATCTATCAAGCGTGGAACTACCACAAATCAGCATCAATAACTAAATGAAACCCAAAACAAACAGAAATTACAATAAATAACCGAGTCAAACTCAAAAAGAGCAGAAATTATCAGGAGTAAGGCTCAAAACTCCTACGCCTTCCCAAGACCAGAACATAATTTGCACTTTACTGAAAAAATATAATTGTTTTTGCTTTTATAGCTTTAATAAATCGAATAATATTAACATTTTGATAAATAAATATCAGTATATGAATATTAAACTGACAATACACATTCATTTGTATTTTTTTCAGTAAAGTGCAAATTATGTTCTGGCCTTGGGAAGGCATAGGAATTTTGAGCCCTACTCATGTTAATTTTAGCTCGTTTTTAGTTTGACTCGGTCAAGGAAAAAAAAGGAAAAAAAATTGTGCCAACATCGGTCTTTACTTAGTCAGTGCGATTGCGCTGCCTATGATACCACCTAGGTAAGTATGACAGTCCACTTGATTGATCATCTCCAACATCACCTCTTCACCTTCACCTATTTCTAGTCTTAGCGACTTAGTCTTCTTGAAATTACTTTTCAAACTTTTTTTTACATCTTGAACTCGCAAAACCTCATAAAATTTCATTCATTTTGCAAACATAATCATTTGGATACTTAAATCATCCGCATAATCTAAGTCTTGGAAATTTTTACTTCCCCATTTGATTCCGTGTTCTCCATTGCCTTTGCTGTGCTCCTTAAGACAAAGTTCATCAAAACGGTTCATATAAGTGGGGGTAGAACGCAACCCTGCTTAACTCCTGATTTAATTCGAAACCAGCTACTAACCTCATTTCCTAGCTTAACCGTAACAATGTAATTCCCGTACATAGTACTAATTGCTTTAAAGTCTTTTTCTTGTGTACTATACAAGGAAATAGCCTTTGCTCTACCCTTCCTAAAACCACGCTGTTCTTCTCTTAAAAGTTTACTTATATCATCTCTAAATCTAAAAAGTTTCACCATGCTAACTAATTTGCTTTTTGCAGAAACGAGGCTACATTCCTTCTTCAAAAATCATATTTATAATCTTCAGTAACTTATCTCCAACCTAACAACCACCATGTTTAAATAACTCATATATTACACTATCAGCACCTGGGGCCTTATTATTTTTAGTTCTTTTAGTACTCTCACAAATTCTTCCTCACAGAATAAATCTTCATTCACATCCAAAGTGTCACAAACGTTTTCATTATTTTCTGCGTATTTTTGTGTGACTCTATCACGGTTTAGTAAATTCAAAAAATGGTCTGTCTATCTTTCTAACTCTCTCTTTCTCACTAATTGTGGCTCAATTCCTATTTTGAACATTGACAAGTTTAAACTGACTATTGCCTCACAATTTTTAACATGCCAGTACAATATTTTGCTATTTTGCCTTCTGGCTGCATTTCCAGATTCTCAGCAATTTCATCCATGGCCTCCACTTTAAACCTCCTTAATTCATATTTTAATACTTTCTCCATTTTCTTTACATTCGTCTTATTTTCATATTATATATCACTGAGATAATTCTTTTACAGGCTCCTCCTCGTCTTTATTAACCATAAAGCATTTTCAATAATATTCCAAGCTGCATTTCTAGCTTTCGTCCCTAAGACACCATCAGTGACTTCACTAACTATTTTACTAAAATCCTTCCATCGATCTTCTACGTGTTCAAATTTTAAACTCTGCAGTTTAGTATTCAGCTGTTCCTGGAAAGTTTCTCTCAAATTCTCGTCCTAGACTGCAACGTCATAACTTCCCGGAAGGTAATTACCCTTCTGAAATTTCAGCTTTTAATTAACCCAAACACCACAAGATGGTGAGCTTTACATTTAACATCAACAACAGCACTCCTATATACCCTAGCATCTTTTATTGATCCTATTAGTTTTCGGTTTATAATAGCATAATCAATAAGGTTGTC
Source organism: Artemia sp. Qi Xiang Cuo (assembly GCF_049724085.1). Lineage (NCBI taxonomy): Eukaryota > Metazoa > Arthropoda > Branchiopoda > Anostraca > Artemiidae > Artemia > Artemia sp. Qi Xiang Cuo. Next base: position 46,138,678 of record NC_142809.1, on the reverse strand, counting down.
CGTCTTACTATCATATGAATACCATGTTCACTTATGGGCCAATTTACGACCAAATGCTGCATTGGTTATAACTAGATTGTTATACTTACAAAATTGCAGCAGTCTATAACCATTACTGTTTTTTCTTTCTAGGCCAAATTTATCTAGGCTAGGATATCATCTATCCCTATTTCTACCAACCTGGGCTTTTTTATCCTCTAGTGAAAATATCATATTTCTACCTGGTACCCTGTATATTTGTTCCTTTAAAATTATCAGTCAGTACTATCTCTGTCAGTCGGTTATACATGGACATACACTAAAATGACTGATACCTCGCACTTTTAGTCAGAAAATGAGGGAATGACATCCTATTATTAATACCTTCTCAACGTAAACAATACTGGGAAGCTTCCTTATTTATCTTGTGCTCTGATATCCGCCTATGCACCCCATCCTTCCTGCCTGAGTAAATAAATTCTATATCACCAAATTTAATGTTTCCTACCCCTAGGATATGAGTTTTTGAAAATCCTAATAAAGTCCAGTTTGAAGCATCTAAATTCTTCAGTCAAAATGTCGATACGATAGTTGTTTTTAACGTCGTAACATTCCAAGTTGTACTTTTCCTATTCATTAAATCACTGAAATTATTATGGCCTCAGGAAAAGCAATGGTCCCAGATTCAGCGCAGGCCGGGGGTTAACATACCTCCTCAAGCTACACGAAGCGCTTTAGCCGACATAGAGCCGGACAGTAAGAAGTCCCTGGGGTCTCCAGTTGAATAGAGGGTTTGTGCAATCTTGAACTCATCTTGCCACAGCATGGTTTCCACACTTGGCGTTGCTCTTCTTCCAACAGGAGCACAGACAATCTCAAGTCTATCACCTCTGACTCAGTATATATTAATGCTTACAAATAGTATGCTACTACGGGGAGGCAACCCATAATAGATAATTTGTATAAGAAGAGGTCTTTCAGCCTAAAAAAAAAAAAAACACCAAAACAAACGAAACCCAGAAGAGTTCTCCATTTCTCAAAATTCTGTGCAAATGGCGTGTCATTTACTAGGCTTTAGTTTCCTAGAGGCAGGGGCGTCCCGAGGGGGGGGGGGTGTTGAGGGGCACATCCCCCCTCCCAACTTTTTTAGCATTCGGTGAAATTTTCTCCGAAGGCGAAAACTTCGGTAGAAATTTTGCAAAATTGGCCGAAATTTAGCAAAATTCATGATTTCTGCAAAAAATATGTAACGAATCAGGTTGCGATTTGGTAAAATTTACGAAGATCCCCGCCCCCCCCCCCAATAAAATGAGCCTTAGGACGCTCCTGCTTAGAGGGAAACCCCTCCTTAGGATCACCCTTCAACGCTGTTAGCAGTCGTAGTTTTGGTTAGGAAAGCTCGTGATTGGTCCATCCTGATGGCATTTTGAGGCCATGCTAGCAAGATTTCCCTGTCGAGGATAGGAATGGAGTAAGGAAATTATGACGGATTGGTGGCCCTAAACCATCTCGAAACACCGGAACAGTTCCAACCGTTTACACCCAGCCTATCCACGTCAGGGCATTCATCAGGGCTAGCCCTTACAGACCCACTCCTTACAGAACACTCACTCCTCATTATATACGCTAGCCATCTTTCGTCAAACCTACAATATTCATTTACTTCTTCTCGTATGTAACTGAATTCCTCACACACAACCATCATATAACCCAGTATGTCATCACACCTCCAATTGGGGCAAAAGTGATGACGTTACTGCTCTTTTCTCCTCCCTAAATAGTCTCTTCTTGCCCCAAGTGGTAAACTATTCACCCTCAATTCAGTAATGCACACTAGCTCTTCCTTTCCAAAGTATACCTTAAAAAAATACTTCCTCATCTCATGTCTCCTTTACAAAGTTCAGCTTCACAGGGCATATTAATGATCTCTTTCATGTTGCCAAATATGTACCTCTTAATCACGTAAAATATTTCTACAATTTTTGCCACCTTATTATCTATAACCATTTTTGCCACCATATCTGTTATTCCGTATTTCCACCACTGCGCAACTTTTATATCTTTCTTACCTGCTACGGCCATGAACTTCGAAGTTTATCTATAAGATCTCTTAGAAAAGCTGATGTAAGTTGCCGCCCTTGTGGCATCTTCACAATACGTTCCCAAAACTTAGTCATATTCACTAGCTTAGAACTTCCTAGCGAAAAAATTTTCAAGTCTCCTTTAACTACTAAACTATTAAGTGTTTCTGTTTACACCTAACCATCTCTTACAATAGCCTAGCTGTACCCTTTCTTGTTTGTCACTTTACTGGAGCCACCAAACTTCCGGTGCATAAACTTACAATTATGGGAAATCCATAATTTCTGAATACGAGTTTTTTTTCATACTGGTTTTTTTTTTTTTTTTTTTTTTTTTTTTTTTTTTTTTTTTTTTTTTTTTTTTTAACTACAGACCCAGACGGGTTATTTTCAAGAGACCGCTATTGAGAAATGGAATGCAAAGCGTAGTTTCATTGCGTTTACGATATTTAAACTGTTGTTTTTTGGGGTTAGGGGGGGGAGGTACCAAGGTTCAGTAAGGGTAGGTTACGTATTTTATATATGCTATGCTTTACCCCCCCCCAATATGCAAATATATAGCCCAATTTTGTTTATAAACTATTACATATTCATCCTATTTTATTTTAATTCATTAGCATTAACCAAACTTGACTTCTTTAGCAGTGTCCACATAATGCACCAGCACCATAGTTTCTTTTTAATTCCTATTTGAAAGGTTCCTATCTTGCCTCAGACGAAATAAAATATGTTCTTACAAATTCCTAGGCTAAGTTTGTCACTCGAAAATGATTTGTAATGTGATTACCTTCTCAAATTCCAGGTGTGAGTGTGCAAATGGGTGGTATGGAACTCATTGCATATCCAAATCAAACGCATGTTCTGACTCCTATAGAGGTGAGCTATGTGGCAATGGGATTTGCATTAGTCAATCAGGGACTGCAAGTGGTTACTCCTGTATATGCAATCAGGTATATTAAAGTTTTTCTTTTTTTACTTTTATATCAACTCAGTTTATTTAGAAGTTCCAATCATTAAAGATGACATTTTCAAAAAGATACAAAACGCGGTACTTGTCTGTTAAACGGAACACACCCGATAGGTGAAGTTAGGTTAATCCTAATGAAATATACCAAAGCATGATGATAATATAAAACTTTAGAAACAAAATTATGGAAAGTATGAAAAAGAATTGCGGAAAGCAGGCCGCGCAGAACGCATTACATTAAATACTTAACTTAACCCCTAACCACCTCTATATATTAAATATCTGATAAAAACATGCATACATTGTAGATTTGTCACTCAAAATAAGCAAATCATAGCCGATCCAGGAAGGGAAACTGGTTTCTGTCGGATCTTTCACAGCGTAATTCTTGAGTGTGTTCCGTTTAACAGACAAGTACACAAAACGCTTTTGCTTTACCCAACTTTATTCAGACCTTCAATGTTTACGTCACCCCGCGAATTATCAACTTCTTTTAAATGTTTTCTTGCTACCTCTACCCCATGCGTTCGAAGACGTAATCCTGGTCGCTTCGATCCAGTCAGATTTCCCTGTATCATTTGTGACATTCTAACATCCGTCATCTGTAATATTTGATCTGTACATTATAACCTATTTTCATTATTGGCCTAGACCAGTGGCGATTCTTGCCTTTCTTGCGTCCGGGGAAAAAATTTTATTATCCCCCTCCCCGTCCCTCAAAAATTTGTTGGCCAAATTTCAACAAAGATTTCATTTATTAACAAAGTTTTTTATTTATTTAAATCTGACTTTTCTTATTATCTATGGGAAAAAATGTGAGAAAAATGAAAATCTCGGACTCGATTTGCTTATGCTTACTGCCAATTGAACCCTCTACTTTGTTTTATAAAGATAACATTTCAGAAATTACAAAATAATGGTAACTTTTAGACTATTTATTTGAAATTTTGCGCCCCTAAGGTTTCTGTGCCCGGGACAAGCGCTTCCTCGGCACGCCTCAGGTAAAACTCCTTCTGTCCTAGATAGATTCTTCTTCATACTTACTGTTTGATCTACTCTAAAGATGATTTGTGACATTCTAAAACCCCTGAAATAGTCTCACTCTGCTGGTTGTCTCTTTAAGAAAATTAAATAAATAAAAAAAAAACAAATTTTTCAACTAAAAGTAAGGAGCAACATTAAAACTTAAAACGAACAGAAATGATTACGTATATGAAGGGGATTGCCCCCTACTCAACGCCTCCCGCTTTCTGTTAAAAGTTTTTAGTACTTTTAAAAAAGCTTCTTATTGTTCTAATTAAACTACCCTTGTCTTTTAAGAGTCGTTCTTAAATAGTTGGGACAAAATTCAAACTTTAGCGTAAAGAGCAAGATGTTGAGGAGGGGAAAACTTCATATACGTAATAATTTCTTTTCGTTTTAACTTTTAATGCTGCTCCTTACTTTCGGTTGAAAAAACTTGTTTTTTATTTAATTTCTGATTGATTTTTAAATAATGCCTGGAAATCTGGCCCTACCTCCACGGAGAAATTCCACTCCCCACAAAAATGTCCTCGACACAATTCAATCCCGGTGAAAATTTACCCCTGACAATTACCGTTAACAATTTCACGCTTAAAATTGAGACGGAAAAGAGAAAGCAAGACATATAAAATGAATTTTGTTTAGAAATTCTGGCAAATTTCCCCAGTGCATAACTTCTCCTGATAAATTCACCCCCTGGAAAATTACCTCCCCATGTAAAATTCCTCCGTGGAAAAAACCCCAAAAGAAAATTTATCCCCCCCACACGACAATATATAGCCTACATATTTCCCAATAACAAATACTATGCTTAGAAATTGGGGAAATTTTACGAGATCAAAACTTTGATGGTAATGACAAAAATTTAGGGACTCCCCCCTCCATCCTTTATAGAGGTTGGGTAGGTTTGCTGTCTTCAACAAACTTAACTAGGACATTAGCTCTTAAAGATCATTCCCCTGGGGCTTTGGGTGGGGGGTCGTATTATATCAAAAGGTATAGTTATTGGGTCTTTCAATTATGATGAACAAAGTGGCTATCTTAAAATTTTGATCGGACCATGTTTGGAAAAAAGGGCTGAGGAACTTAAAAATTTCCTTTCAAATGAGCCCTCTCACGATATTATAGGACCACTGGGTCGATACGGTCAGCCCTGGGGGGGGGGGGGACAAAAAATGAAGCAAATAAACACGCATTCGTGATTTTTCTTCTGGCAAAAAAAAATCCACATTTTCAAAGATAGGAGCTTGAAACCTCTTCAGTAGGGTTTTCTGAAACGCTGAGTCTGATGATATGAATTTTACTATGATTCTATCACTTTTAGGGGGTTCTTCCCACTTTTTTCGAAAATCAGGCAAATTTCCTCAAGCTCATAGCCTTTGATGGGTAAGAGTAAACTTATTGAATCTTATATTTTTGTAATTAGGATAATAAGCCAATTCTTTTGATGTATCTATTAGTATCAAAATTCAGTTTTTTAGAGTTTCGGTTAGTATTGAGCTGGGTCGCTCCTTACTTACAGTTCGTTACCACGAATTGTTGAAAAAAGTTATCTTACACAAGTAAAGAGCGGAGATGAAAGTTGAAACGAGTACAAACTATTGCTTTTCCAATTTCACAAGATATACCACCAAAATTAGCTCAAATTAACAAACTCGTGTGATTTTCCAATATCTGTATATTGTAAAAACTAGTGCTTAACTGAAAACACAAAGGAGTCTTTCGACACATCAATAGTCTTTCAGGAGCCATGATATTGATAACTCTTAGCATATAACAAATATTCTAAAATGTCAGTTTTTTTTTAGAATTTTGTGAATATTGGAAATATCACAAGTCAGTTTATCTATACTAGTTGTGTACATATATCTTACATATATACGGAATAGGCCCAGACATAATTTTTGTTCTTTTTAAGCTTCAAATTCAATCTTCGCTTTTTAAAAACAAAAACACTTTTACTTTTCTTATGCACTCAATAAACTTTTTCAAATCTCTATTTGGTTAAGACAATTAAACTAAAAAAAAGTCCGTACGATTCTTTTTAAGAATATACAGATTTTACATCTGATGTATTTTAAATCTTTGCAAAAGATATAGGGTGGAAGGGCTGGGGGAGGAGTGGTTGGATGGGCTGGGAGTTTTATTTGATGCTGGTTATTGCTCTGGAGTGAGTGAGTGAAGGGGATTGGCTTAGTTTTTTTTTCTTATTATTCGTTCGTGGAATTGATTTATTAATTTAGGTTGATTTAGGAAGAGTTATGTACGTAATCGCTGCACGTTAGCCAAAATTTTTTTCCCCTAGCGTAGTGTTTTCTAATTATATTGGCTTGATTTTTTGTTATGAAATAAGCCTAAAACCCAAACCTTTGTCATGTCAATAAACTGTGGGCGGGGTAAGTTGCGACATTCAGCGACTTTCCTTGTTTTTCAAGCCAATGGATTTTCCTAGCTGTTCAAGACAAAGGACTTTAAGTTTTCTATATAGGGTTTTCTGCCAAGGCAAATCCTAGTGGTTTACGTTGTGTTTCGATCCGAGGCTCTGTTATCAGGTTTTCATGCTATTTTTATGTTACTTTGGGACGCGTTTGTCCTTTACTATGTTAATGAGCGATTCTAGAGGGCTTAGAAACTTGCTTGGTTGTTTTCCACAGTAATTGTCTTCTTTAAGATGTTCCCTTTATGGCGTCGTTTCTTCCCTTTTCTCTTTTCTTTCTCTTCACTGTGATAATGCTCCTTGATCCTATTTTTGAAAATTTTTGGTCACTACGGGCTGTAGCTAGTTCCCTACTAGGTTACAGCTACCACTAATGATGGCTCTATCATTTATTACGCATCGATTGCCATGATCTATTTAAGAACCGAAATATACAAGCAAAGTGCCACTATGACCAAATTTCCTCCTCACAGGAAATTTTCGTTGTTTCCTTTAATTAATTAAAAAAACTTTTTCCACAAAATAAGCTTTTCAAAGAAAAGTAAAGAACTCCATCAAACAAAAATGAGCAAAAGTAAAATCAAATAATCTACCGAGCGTGAAACTACCACAAATCAGCATCGCTAAATAAATGAAACCCAAAACGAATAGAAATTACTATAAATAACCGAGTCAAACTGAAGACGAGCAGAAATTAACATAATTTGGGCTCAAAACCCCTATGCCTTCCCAAGACCAGAACAAAATCTGCACTTACTGATAAAATATAAATGTTTTTACTTTTATAAATTTAATAAATGAAGTAATATTAACATTTTGATTACTACATATCAGTATATGTATATTAAACTGACAATGGACATTAATTTGTATTTTTTTCAGTAAAGTGCAAATTATGTTCGGGCCTTGAGAAAACACAGGGGTTTTGAGCCCAACTTATGTTAATTTCTGCTCGTTTGAGTTTGACTTGGTTATTTATTTTAATTTAAATAATAGGGGGTCATCATCCTAAAAGACCTAATTTCAAGAACTTTTAACTACGTTGAACAAAATTTTGATTGGATGTGTTTGGGAAAATGGTGGGCGTGAGAGGGGTGTTAGTAGCTCTCCAATCACTTTCAACTATTAAAAAAGGCACTAGCCCTTTCAATCTCCAATTGAATGAGCCCTTTTGAAGTTTCTACGACAACACTTTCAATAAAACCTTATATGCCCCAAGGGCATAACTTACAACCCTTGCCCTAAGGGATGTGGGGGGAGGGGTTTGCGATCCTTAAAGACCTAATTTCCAAAACTTTCAACTACGTTGAACAAAATGACTATCTAAAATTTTGATTGGATGTGTTTGGGGAAAAGGTGGGCGTGAGAGGGGGGTTAGTTGCCCTCAAATCACTTTCGACTATTAAAAAGGGCACTATCCCTTTGAATTTCAAATCGAATGAGTCATTTTGCAAGTTTCTACGACAAAGATTTCAATAAAAACCTTATATGCCCCCAGGGCATAACTTATAACCCTTGCCCTGAAGACTGTGGGGGAGTGTCCTGCATAATGGTATAATTTCCTGAAGTTAGAACTGCGTGGAAAAAATGGCTATCTCAAAATTTTATTGGATATGTCTGGGGAAATGGGGGGCCTGGAAGGGGTGTTAGTTGCCTTCCAATCACTTTCGACTATTAAAAAGGGCACTAGCCATTTCAATTTTTGAATCGAATGAGCCCTTTTTGAAGTTTCTACGACAACGCGTTCTATAAAAACCTTATATGCCCCCAAGGTATAGCTTGCAACCCTTGCCCTGAAGGCTGTGGGGGGGGGGGGGGGTTGTCATCCTCAAAGACCAATTTTCAGAACTTAAAACTACGTTGAATAAAATGGGTATCTCAAAATTTTGATTAGATGTGTTTAGGGAAAAGGTGGGCGTGAGAGGGGGGTTAGTTGCTCTCCAATCACTTTCGACTACTAAAAAGGGTTCTAGCCCTTTAAATTTCCAATCGAATGAGCCTTTTTTGAAGCTTCTACGACAACGCCTTCTATGAAAAACCTTACATGCCCCCAGGGCAAAACTTAAAACCCTTGCCCTGAGGGCTGAAGGTTGTGGGGGAGTGTCCTCCTCAAAAATGTATTTTCTATTTGGAAATCAACTACGCTGAACAAAATGGCTATCTCAAAATTTAGATTGGATGTTTTTGGGGGAATGCTAGGCGTGGGGGGGGGGCTTGTTGACCCTCAATCACTTTTGAATATTAAAAAGGGCACTAGCCACTCCAATTTCCAATCGAATGAGCCCTTTTCGAAGTTTTTACGACAACTCCTTCGATACGAATTGCCCTGGTATGAAAAACAAAAAACGAAAAACCAAAAAAATAAATAATACATTTTGCCAACATCGTTCTTTACTTAGGCAGCGCCATTGCGCTGCCTAGGATATACATTACGTACCAGAAAAAGCCTTTGACTTGATCTTAGCGAAAACAATTTTTATTTAATTATAATTGTAAAATTTGATACAGCCAATACCTCTTGGAATTACCTGTTTATATATCCGTAAAATTGAAACAATTAATTTGATTTCTTTGATTTAAAGTTCAGTAAATATTGATTGATATTTTTCTTTTGGATCCATTCTTTTTAAATAACTAGGACTGCAACCTCCAAATGTGTAGCCATTTTTACTGTGCCAGATGTTTTGGAACTTATCAACAACTTAGCTGCGAATCAGAATGTAGTTGCTGGTGAAAAACTAATGCTACCATCATTATTCACCTGATCAAAACGCTACTAAGCTGAACATGTTGAAGATGCAATTAATATATGTTGAAGATCCAATTATTAATATAATTAATAATTTTACGAATCAATATATCACGCAACTAATTTATTTGCGAACAAAATTGGCCAATTGAGACATAACAATTTATCACGAGATATTATCAGATGTACAGTTGACCGTTTGAAGACGTATTTTGATATTAGCTGAATTTTAAAATGATGTAGGAACCAGGGAAGATTAACACAAGGTCTGGAAATAAGCAAAACTTAATTGAGTTAGATAGTTAGTCGAGGAAATCTACCGCGGTAAACCAGAAAAAATCCTTTTCAGATTCACATTTATATGCGACTCCCGCTAAAAGTACCCAAGTAAACTCATCATTAAGTGAAATCATATATCTTTTAGGGGGTGAAATAGAACGTTCTGACCCATACGAAGGGGGAAACTCCCCAGAAATTTTTTTAATAGAACAATCCCCAGTGCGAACGGTGAAGGAAAAGCAAAATATACAACTGACTCAGAAGAATTTTTTTCCAGGTAGGAGACACCCAGATAGAGAAACAGAAATAGGAGTACAAAAATACAACGAAAAATAAGTAGACCCGGTAATATGAGAGAGCACGAAATAGAAACAGAAATAGTAATACACGAAGAAAAATTATTATATGAAAATACATGGGAAACTAGACCAACTCACCCCTCAGATGCCATGCCAAATGATGGGGAGTTGTCGATTAGAGATAATGAACATACAGAACAAAAAAAAAATATGAAACGAACAGATTCAGAAAATCAATTAAGAGTTTATAACTACAGAGGGAATCAAAGTAGACCAAACAGCAGGAATAGCAGGAGCTCAGTGTCAAGCAGGGGACAGGAAAAAGTAGTCATGTAGATATGACACAACATATATTAAATTTCAGGAGGAAGATAGAAAAGAAAGAGAGAAAGAAAGAATGGCTAGGGAACAAATAGAGGAGAAAGATAGAATGGCTAGAGAGCAGAAAGAGGAGAATGATAGAATAGCCAGAGACGCAGATGAAGAGAAAGATCGCCAAGAGTTTAGAAAAACCATGTTAGGACTAATAGAAGCCCGCTGGGGAATCCAGAGAGTGAGATTTTATCACAAATGACTTCTAGGCTATCGGATAGCCATAATAATTTCTGTAAGGATCAGTTGAGAAAGAACGAAAACTGTTAGACATTAAATGCTAATACGAAAAAACATGCTACTTCGTTGACTATGCGGGGAAATGGACCAACCTATGAAACAAAATGGGAGGCCAAGCAACCCTGTTGAAAAAATTAAATGCTTGATACTCCTGTTCAAAATGTGGGTGATCCGGAAAAATGGAATGCGGGAGCGGCTTGGCCACGCAATATTGAAAATAAGAAAAGTGAAACTGATTTTCAGAAAACAGAAAACTTTTACCGAATTTGAGCCGCTGACAATTATATATCAAGGTGAAACAGTCATTGTGACAAAGAAAAAAGAGAAGAAACTTATCGTATGCGCTATTCCTCGTAAAGTTCAGAGATTTTTTGTACAATATGAAAAACCAAATGTGGGAATCCAATTCCCATTTGAAGGAGATTTATTTAATACTACAACAAAAGAACATAAAACTAGAAGGGAGAAAAGAAATATTAAACAAAATACAATAAAAACATGCAGTCAAAGATGGTGGACACTGGAGTCCAATTCAAATTTAATGACTATTTATTTTGTGTGATTGAAAAGTTGAGGAAAGTGAAAAAGAACAAAGAAATGCAAAAAAGAGACAACATTTTCGGATTCAGCCTGCAGTGGCGGAAAATAGAATTTTAAGAGAATTACAAAATGACGAGACTAAAAGAGCTTAAGGGAAACCAAAAGGTCCATGGCCCTTTGCGAATAAAACAAAATGGTCATAAAATTCGGTTAAACAACCTACAACGGATTGTGGAAAAGTTGGGAGACATTGAATGTTGGATGGGATTAGAAAAGCTTTGAAAGGAATCTGAATCAGATTTTGAAATTGAAGGTGATGCGTCACAGGCTTTCGATATAATGAGTTCTATTGTCCAACTGATTTTTGATAAAAACATGCCCAGTTAGAATAGTCAAGCATAGAAAACCTGAACCCCGTAAACCACGGGTCGGCAACCCACGGCCCGTGGGCCGCATGCGGCCCGTGAGGCTTATTGGTGCGGCCCGCAAGACCCTCACCGCAACGCACCTGATGGACCATATTACTCACCATATCAATACACAACGAACTGAAAGGGGGTGCCATCTAGCAATATTTGAGATTATCAACCCAAAGGAGGTTTTGCTCTTTCATGAGAGGCAGCTATCCCTTGGTTAAGATCCCCTGCGGGGTGTTTTAAAAGAGTGGCAGTTCCTTCAGCATACTACTGGTGGGCCAGTTGTGATCCCTTTACCGAGGCCTTGCCTTTCCAGTCTTCAATCTCATCTTCAATTGAAATCGGCGTTTGTTCTTTATACAATTGTTGTAGGGATGGGACCCAGAATGAAAAGACTAGTGGTTTTCCCGGACTTTTAGCTGTTTTCCCTGCACGTCTATCGTTTTCACAGGCCTTTGCATTATCGGCCATGGATTATCTCAAATTATGCCAGGGGTTAATTTGCGTTTTAATTGAGATGTAGTGTTACTTTCACCGTTGGTGATTAAGAGGCCAGTTTAGCCAATTTTTCTTGATGGCTGGCATCATCGGATGTGCCAGAGCCTGGTTCTACGCTTCTCCCAAAGATAAATTCGTGAGAGCGGGAAAATTTAAATTGAATGAGGCTTAGCACGATTTGGTTCCACCAGGTTGTGGATTCAGGGGTTGGTATTCACTCTGGCTTGGCCAGAAGATTGTTTAACTGGATTGGCACTATTATTTGCTGCTAAATCCGGAGCCATGCTGTGGAAGCAGCAACACGGATGCTGGTGGAAAAAAGAGGGCATATGGAAATTGTAAAGTTGATGTTCAACTTTTATCTTTGTAATAGACTACCAGCAATGCACGGGGGTGGTCATTTATCTTACGAGGGGAGGTAATGGAGATCACCGGCCCTTTAGAGGTTTTCTGAGTTCAGGGTGTTGGAATAGGTTTGAAATTTAATGTTAAGAATACTAAGTCGCTAAAGATAGGATTAGGTGAAGGTGGAAAGGGGATGTTGGGTAGCAAGAAGATTGACCAAGGGGACAACTTAACTTACCTAAGTAGCATCATAGTCAGCGCTATAGCGCTGCCTAAGTAAAGAGTGATATGGGCACAGTGTATTATTTAATTATCATGTTTATTATTTTCTTATAGACCAGGACATTTATATTAGAATTAGTTATCGTAGAAACTTCGAAAGAGCTCATTCAATTGGAAATTGAGAGGGCTAGTACCTTTTCTAATAGTCAAAAGCGATTGGGGGAATCAATCCTCCCCACGCCCATCATTTCACCAAACACATCCAATCAAAATGTTGAGATAGCCATTTTGTTAAGCGTAGTTGACAGGTCTGGAAAAAATGTCTTTGAAGATAACACCCCCCCCCCCAACAGTCCTCGGGACAAGGGTTGTAAGTCATAGCCTGGGGGCATATAAGGTTTTCATAGAAAGGATGATCAAATATAAACTTCAAAGGGGACTCATTGGATTAATCAGAAGCTCTAGTGCCCTTTTTAAGACTGAAAATGATCTGAGAGAAGATATTTGGAAAAAAGGCTGTATATGTGTATGCAACCGAATTTCAAAAGTATGAACTATGACATTGTTTTCTATGACTATTTGTCAGTATGTCATTGTCACTATGACTATGAAATTTGTTTGATATTGATCCTGAATGCTGGTGATTAAATCCATAATCCAGTCAAAATTGATGATCTAAATTCAGCCGAAACTCCAAATACCAACGACCCTGTTTTGCAAGAATTAGTTTTAAAGTTGATAATTCAAAATCTGTACGGAGTGGAGTAAATTTCAGATTCCATATGTGTGACAAATAAAAATGGAAAACTGCAATGCCGCTTCTGTTTTCCAATGTAATTCATAGAAGTTATATCTCTAGCAGATGATGAAAAACCAGAATATTGTCATCGTTGTGAGCCCGAATAAATTGAATATGGATTGATAGTTTAACATAAATATACTAATATTCATTCCTAAAAATCTTAATAGTTTTGGATTTGTTTAAGTTAAAAAAGGGGAAAACATTTAAAATGTGTTTTTTTTTTCCAGTAAAGTGCAAAGTATGCTCTGGTCTTTAGAAGACAAGGGGAGCGTGCCCTACTCCTCTTAGTTTCTGCTCGTTTTGAGTTCTGCTCGGCTATTAATTGCATTTTCTGTTCGTTTAGGGTCTCATTTATACTTTGATGGTGATTTCTTGTAGTTTACGCTTGGAAATTTATTCTACTTTATTTCTGCTCATTTTTGATTTAATATAGCTCTTTACTGTTCTTTCAAAAACTTCTTTTGTGGCAAAATTTTTATTGAATTAATTTCTGCTTGTTTTTCATTGGCATAGTATTTTTCACTGGTAAATAAAATCTCTATTTTTGGCTTATTATTTATATGTTGGACTGTATTTTTAACAATTTTTAACACGCCTTTTCAAAAATATGGACACACATAATATCCCTTGATTTGGTTTTACACCTCCTCAAGCTTCCCTGAAAAATCAAACTTAACACCCTTCATAAAACATTTTATCCCTGCTAATTTGACAACCTGGGTGCACTTACACACTTTTGATTTTGTTCAGTTGTAAGAACAGGGGTAGTAATAGTAGTATCCCTGAAATTATTGAACCTCCTCCACAGGAGAAAATAATTATTTACTTTCCCTAGACATGTATGTGTATTGTTTTAGAGTTATAAATGTTGGTCATCCTTCTAAGCGATTCAACTGCTCTTGATGCAATTCCAGCCTAATATTTTTCTCTCATTAGAAGATGATTGGTCAAGTTTGAGTGAAAAGAAGACTAGAAAAAAAATATGCAACTGAAAAGAAATTAAAAGAGTTAGAAGAGTGAGACAACTGTCAAATGACGAGAAAATCTTATAAGCAGTGGCGTTGTTTGGGGGGAGAAAGGAAAATCAGTTGCCCTCCCAAGAATTTGGAGAAAAAAAATTAAATAGCCCATGTCCCTTGACTCTCCGGATATGAACTCCTCCTTTCCCTTCCCCCACCAATGAGAATGCTGGAGTTAAGCTCCTGCCTATAAGGATGGAACTGTCATTTGTTTTCGATACCAAAAAAAAATATGCGCTTTAATACATACAATAATGACTTGTCCTAATTACTAATTTAGATAAGCTACTACCCAATTAAAAAGGGGTTTTGTTAACTCACTAGTTGAAAGTTAGTATAATACTTTGACCACAAATAGTTCAAAACGAGTTTGTCTCTGAGCAGCTCAAATGGTTTGGCTAAAACACGAAAAAGACAGCATTTCTTGGCCCATCATTTATGTAATTTTTATGGAGAAGGAAGAATAGTCTCAGGAGCAATCAAATAATTAGCAAGGAAATACAATATATTATTACTCACTTTTATTGGCGATTTAAGCTAAAGCAGCTTTTGCAAAACGGTATTTTTTACACTAGGCTACCGCTAAAATTCGTGAAGTCATCAGAACCATCTTCTTAAATAGTCAAAATCATCATAAACTAAATCCTATAGACTGAATTTTTGAAAGGGAGATGGAGACTCAAAATCTGATTAGGTGTGAAAGCAGGCTCGGATTTAGAGCTTTGACACTTCTAGGCCCAAGCATTTTAGCCGCTCCGTATTCATACCATAGGGGGGAGGGTCAATTTTCCTTAAGATTAAATAAAAAAAAAACTAGTTTTTATAACAGACAGTCAGAAACGGGTTTGAAACAAAAAGCAAACAGAAATTATTATGTGTGTTAAGTGGGCTGTCCCATCCTAATTGCCTTACTCTTTAAACTAAAGTTTTTTATTGTTTTAAAAAACAAAGTTCCGTGACAGATTCAAACTTTAGTGTAAAGAGCGAGGTGTTGAAGAAGGGACAACCCCTTATATATACGGAATAAGATCTGTTCATTTTAAGTTTCAATGTTACTCCTTACTTTCAGTTAAAAAAAACTTGTTTTTTCTATTTAACTTCTGAACATTTTTGAACGAATGCAGTTTCGATTTAGGATCACCTTGCGTGAATAATTAAAACGAAATTTGCACATTAATTTTACTTTTTCAGGTAAATGGCTTTCTCAAAATTTTTTTCTGACGTAACTTACGAATTAACTTACGTAACGAACTTCTATATTCGTATGTTTTATTACGTATATTAGGGAGTTTGCCCCCTAGGCGATGCCTTGCTCTTTACGCTAAAGTTCGAATTTTATTCGAATTACAAACCTCTGAATCACAAGGGCCGGTTAAATGGAATAGATAGCTCTTTTGAAAGTACTAAAAAAACTTTAGCGAAATGGGCGAGGTATTGACTAAAACTTAAGACCCCCTCATATGCGTAATAAATCTGTTCGTTTTAAGTTTTAATGTTGCTCCCTACTTTCAGTTGAAAAAAATATTTTTTTTTAATTTAATTTCTGATCGTTTTTTAAATAATGCCGGAAAATCCGGCTTCCTCTTCATAGAAATGTCCCTTCCCCCAAGGAAACATCCTCCATGGACTGATCCTTCCCGTAACCCCCTTCTCCGACCCCCCCCATCAGAAAAAATCCCTCCTGAAACGTCTTTATACTTCCCATTAACCAATACTATATGTAAACAATGGGTAAAGTTCATAACTTCCAGCCCTTCCCCCGGGAACTGCGGGGGATAAAGTCATCCTCAAAAACATATTTATTAGATTTCGACTATGCTGAATAAAATAGCTATCTCAAAATTTTGATTGGGTGACTTTGGGAAAAGAATGAGCGTGGGAGGGGGCCAAGTTGCCCTCCAATTTTTTTGGTCACTTAAAAAGGGAACTAGAACTTTTAATTTCTGTTCAAATGAGCCATCTTACGATATTCTAGGACTACTGGATCGATAAAATCACCCCTGGAAAAAAAAAAAAAAAAAAAAAAAAAAACCCAACCGTGACCTTTCTTCTGACAAAAAATGCAAAATTCCACTTTTTTGCAGATAGGAGCTTGAAACTTCCGCAGCAGGGATTTCTGATACGCTGAATCCGATGGTCTGATTTTCATTAAAGTTCAATGACTTTTTGTGGGTGTTTCCCCCTTATTACGAAAATAAGGCAAATTCTCTCAGGCATGTAACTTTTGATGGATTGAACTAAACTTAATGAAACTTATATATTTGAAATCAGCATAAAATTTTGATTCTATTGATGTATCTATGACTATCAAAATTCTGGTTTTTAGAGTTTCGGTTACTATTGAGTCGGGTCGCTCTTTACTTACAGTTCGTTACCACGAACTGTTTGAAAATAATCTTTATGATGACAAATTTTATTTTATTGCAAAATAATATCACTTATTATAATAATTGGAGAATCAAATTTTTGTATGTTGGGCGTATTGAGTAAATTAAATAAACCAACAAGGTATTGGAAATAAGATTAATCCTCTGGTAGATAGCAAGACATGAATACATATACGCATTATACATTCTTTTGCTAGTAGAACTAGTAGAACTATCTTCAAAGCCAATTGTTAAAGTTTTGCTCCTTGCTTTTTTTTTTGTGTGAAGGTGTTTATTCTCCTGTGCAATGTGTGGCAGGCACACTAAGAACTAATCTTAAGGTTATGTCATTATTTGAATAGATGTCAACAAGGCATCAAAATGACGCAAAACTTTGCTAACGTCAGTTAATCATACTTTTGTTTTCTGTATCAGTATTTTGTACCAAGAAGGGTTTCAAATGTAAACA
The DNA here is from genome assembly GCF_049724085.1 of Artemia sp. Qi Xiang Cuo. Taxonomy (NCBI): domain Eukaryota; kingdom Metazoa; phylum Arthropoda; class Branchiopoda; order Anostraca; family Artemiidae; genus Artemia; species Artemia sp. Qi Xiang Cuo. Next base: position 46,121,575 of record NC_142809.1, on the reverse strand, counting down.
TTCCTCTACAATGTTAGGCTCAAAATTGTTGTGATAATACCTCGATAGCTCACTTGCATGCTTCGTGTTTCCCGAGGCGTGATTTACGCGGCGATGGAGTGCACCTGACACTTAAACGATAAATAAATCACTGTTCAAGTGATCGAAATATCCAGTATATTTTTTATTTCTATTCGAACTGTAATTTATCGAAATAATTTATTGTGATATGTGATAATTTATTGCACTCCCTAGCATTGCACTCCCCTCGATCCAGGCCAATTGGGCCTATTGGTAAATACTGGCCATCGTGAAAGGCTTTCAGAATTTCAAGAATCTCCAAAATTTCAGAATTAGTTGATTACTCATCCCAATATTTCATTTTGCTGCTGCTAATCTGATTTTCTCTACCCTAAAATAATTTTACGCAACAAAAAAGTAAAGCTCGACTGTAGCTGACTCTGCCTGTGTTATAAACACAAGGTGCTCTGTAAGATTACAAAGGTAATGTTAAAGTTTTGTGCCAGGGTGAAAGGTGCTCGGTGTCCAGTGAAAGTACTAAAGCCTTGAATTTTCCCTTACGGTATGATCTTTTAAGGGTTGGAAGAGCTCTAGTAACGCTCCAGCATGTATCGTGGATGTTGATGAGTGCCAATCTCCAAAGCCACCATGCTCAGTGGCACCATTGGTTCAATGCCTCAACATACCTGGATCATATATGTGTGGTCCCTGTCCCCAAGGTAAGCTTCTTTTTCTTCTATTATCCCTATTTTTGAAATAACTTTCTTTAAGTTATATTTTTGTGCGATCTTACCAATCTTACCAACCTTACAAGAGGGTAAATGCGGGTAACTTCTTCAGACAATCTTAAATAATGGGAAATGAATTAATATACAAATGATGTTAGAGAGCTTATGTGTACTATTACTCCAAACTGTAAAGATGTTTAGCCTAAACAGTTTTTTTAGACACAGTACTTGTACTATCTTAAATAATTTAATAGGAATCAAAATAGTCATTGACTGATACTACTACTGCTACTAGACACAGCCACGCAAGCTCCTCCTCTACCCCAATCTATTTAAAGCCTCCCTTTTTACACCTTCCCAAGAAGTTCCCATTTCCTTTAAATCTTTCTTTATGACGTCCTCCCGCCCCAGACGAGGACTACCTGCTTTCCATTTAGCCATAGATGGTTGGCCGAAAAGAACAATCTTCGGCAATCTGTAATCCTTCATCAGCACAACGTGTCTTAGCCACCTCAACCTTTTTTTCATTATAGCCCTAGAGAGCGGTATTGAACCACATTTTTCGTACAGCATATTGTTTGAAATACGGTCAGTCAGCCGGGTACCCAGAACAATACTTAAGCAATTTCTCTGGAAAACATCTAGCAAATCTTCATTCGCTTTTCAGAGCGCCCATGCTTCAGAGCCATATTTGACCACTGTCATCACTGTAGCTTCTAATATTCTAATCTTGGTTTACAGACTTATCTTCTTATTCTTCCAAACTTTTTTTTAACTGTGAAAAAACACCCTAAGCCATGGCTATTCTACTTTTAACATCTTCACTGCTCCCACCATCTTTACTAATAATACTACCAAGGTAAGTGAAGCTGCCCACCTGATCAATAGTAGAAGGGCCTTATTGACTCCCATTGCTCACCCCTGCTGCCACCTACAATTTTTTTTGCACCCCAAATAAGGGCATAGCCTCCCTAGGGAGAAAGATTACGTAATGGGGTCAATGACCTCTTTTTCCAAGGTCGAGTTATTTGTTGTTTCTATGTGTAATAACTCGGGGGGCGAAGGTTGCATCTGTGCAGTGAATTCTAACGGGAACAGTGTTATTGATCTAGAACTCGAAGGGAAAGTGGATCTCAGAGAAATTGATTGCGTAATCGAAGGGGAAGTGAATTTCCGTGAACTTGATTTACATAATCGCTAGGGGAAATTATTGATTCACAAAGGGGGGAATTAAGAAACATTAAGGCTTCTTTAATCTTAGGTCTGAGGAAGGGGGAATTAAGAAACAAACATGGCTTCATTGTTGTTTGGTTAGCTTAACCTGAGAAATAGCACCTGTGAACTTGATTTACATAATCGCTAGGGGAAATTATTGATTCACGAAGGGGAGAATTAAGAAACATTAAGGCTTCTTTAATCTTAGGTCTGAGGAAGGGGGAATTAAGAAACAAACATGGCTTCATTGTTGTTTGGTTAGCTTAACCTGAGAAATAGCACCTGTGAACTTGATTTACATAATCGCTAGGGGAAATTATTGATTCACGAAGGGGAGAATTAATAAACATTAAGGCTTCTTTAATCTTAGGTCTGAGGGATAAACATTCTTTAGGACAGAGAGAAAAATTAATATTCTATTTTTAAATAGGGCTTCATTGATCTTTAGTGTCAGGAATCATAATTGACATCACATGCTATCTTGGAATTATGCGGGAGTCTAAAGAGATAGAAATTCTATTTTTAAATACGGCTTCACGGAGCTTTAAGTCGGAGAGATAAATTGATATTCTAACGAAACCCTAATAGTTTAGCTAGGAAAATTTATGAGATGAAGAGATTAACGTAGGAAAGGGTTTCCTAGAAATTTGAAATGCGTTAGCGCAGAGATGCCAAACAAAGGGAACACGCTGAAATTACGTTTAGGGATTATTTGGGTGAAACCCTTTTATCCATTTTATGGGATTATTTTGGCGAAACAGTTTGAGCCATTTGAAAGAAGATTTTAAGAAAGGTTTTAGAAGAGAATTTGAGGGTGAAACTCTGTGGTCGTTATAATACACAAGTTCCATTTGAACAGTGTTGTGAGGTCCTCTACCCCAACCCCAAAGGGTTCCGATCCCCCCCCCCAACCCCCCAGGTAGCCCCCGGTACGCAAATGTCCCCCAAGCTCCCAAAGAGCCCCAGCCCCCCAAACGCCCTCCTCAGACCCTCAAAGGCCCTCCTCTGGTCCTCAAAGGGCCCCCGGACACCCAAAGAGCCCCCCGGACCACAGAGGCCCTCCCCCGGTCCTCAACGGTCCCCCGGGCTCCCAAAGAGCCACCGGCGCCCCCAAAGGCCCACCCAGACCCCCAAAGGCCATCCCCGGGCCCCCCAAAGGACCATCGAGCTCCCAAAGGACCAACGGGCTCCCAAAGCCCCAACACCGGCCCCAAAGGTCTCCCAAGGTCCCATAGGGCCCCCGCCCCCCAAACGCCCTCCTCAGACCCTCAAAGGACATCCCCGGCCCCCCCCCCCACAGGCCCATCGAGCTCCCAAAGGACCAACGGGTCCCAAAGGCCCTCCACCGGTCCCCAAATGTCCCCCAGGCACCCAAAGGCCCTCCTTGTGCCACAAAGGCCCCCCAAGCTCCCAAAGGGCCACCGACGCCCCCAAAGGCCCACCCAGACCCCCAAAGGACACCTCCGGGCCCCCCAAAGGCCCATCGAGCTTCCAAAGGACCAACGGACCCCCAAAGGCCCTCCCCTGGCCCCCAAATGTCTCTCCGGACCCCCAAAGGCCCTCCCTGTGCCCCAAAGGCCCACCGGTCCCCAAATGTCCCTCCGGCCCCCCAAAGGCCCTCCCGGTGCCCCCCCCCCGGGGCCCCGGCGTTCGGTGGGGTGTGTTGTCTGTAACCGATGTTTTGGGGTGTGTAGTTTGCTACTTAAGGCTTTTCTGTGCTAAGGTTTACGAGTATTTCCTAGGGGAATGTTGTCTGAAACCAATAGTTTGGGATGTGTAGTTTGCTATTTTTGACTTTTCTGAGCTAGGTTTCTTAGTCTTTCGTTGGTGTATGTTGACTGAAACCGATGATTTGGGATATGTAGTTGCTATTTTTGACTTTTCTGAGCTGGATTTCTTAGTCTTTCATAGGTGTGTGTTGTCTGAAACCTATGATTTGGGATGGGTTGATTGCTAATTTTGACTTTTCTGAGCTGGATTTCTTAGCCTTTCATAGGTGTTTGTTGTCTGAAACCTATAGTTTGGGATGACTAGTTTGCTATTTTTGACTTTTCTGAGCTAGGTTTCTTAGCCGTTCATAGGTGAGTGTTGTCTAAAACCTATGATTTGGGATATGTAATTTGCTATTTCCGACTTTTCATAACCGGATTTCTTAGTCTTTCGTAGATGTGTGGTGTCTGAAACCTATGATTTAGGATGTGTGGGTTGCTATTTTCTGACATTTCTGAGCTGGATTTCTTAGCCATTCGTAGGTGTGTGTTGACTGAAACCTACGATTTGGGATGGTTAATTTTCTATTTTTGACTTTTCTGAGCTGGATTTCTTAGCCATTCGTAGGTGTGTGTTGACTGAAGCCGATGATTTGGGAGGTATAGTTTGCTTTTTGGAATTTTCAGAGCTCTGATTCTTAGTCACTCATAGGTGTTTGTTGTCTGAAACTTCGAGTTTGGGATGTCTAGTTTGCTATTTCAGACTTTTCTGAGCTAAGCTTTCTTAGTATTTCTTAGGTGAATGCTGTCTGAAACCTATAGTTTGGGATATGTAAATTACTATTTCGGGCTTTTCGGAGTTGGATTTCTTAGTCTTTCATAGGTGTGTGGTGTCTGAAACCTATGATTTGGGAATGTGTAATTTGCTATTTTCGACTTTTCTGAGCTAGGTTTCTTAGCCTTTCATAGGTATGTGTTGTCAGAACATTATGATTTGGGATGTGTAGTTTGCTATTTCAGGCTTTTCTGAGCTAAGATTTTATAGTATTTCGTAGGTGAATGTTGTCTGAAACCAATAGTTTGGGATGTGTAGTTTGCTATTTTGACTTTTCTGAGCTAGGTTTCTTAGTCTTTCGTTGGTGTGTGTTGACTGAAACCTATGATTTGGGATATGTAGTTTGCTATTTTTGACTTTTCTGAGCTGGATTTCTTAGTCTTTCATAGGTGTGTGTTGTCTGAAACCTATGATTTGGGATGGGTTGATTTCTAATTTTGACTTTTCTGAGATGGATTTCTTAGACTTTCATAGGTGTTTGTTGTCTGAAACCTATAGTTTGGGATGACTAGTTTGCTATTTTTGACTTTTCTGAGCTAGGTTTCTTAGCCGTTCATAGGTGAGTATTGTCTGAAACCTATGATTTTGGATATGTAATTTGCTATTTTTGACCTTTCATAACCGAAGTTCTGAGTCTTTCATAAGTGTGTGGTGTCTGAAACCTATGATTTGGGGTGAGTGGGTTGCTATTTTTTTACTTTTCTGAGAAGGATTTAATAGAAATTCGTAGGTGTGTGTTGACTGAAACCTATGATTTGGGATGGTTAATTTGCTATTTTCGACTTTTCTGAGCTAGATTTCTTAGCCTTTCATAGGTGTGTCCTTTCAGAAAATTATGATTTGGGAGATATAGTGTGCTTTTTAGACTTTTCAGAGCTAGGATTCTTAGTCACTCATAGGTGTTTGTTGTCTGAAACTTTGAGTTTGGGATGAGTACTTGGCTATTTCAGACTTTTCTAAGCTAAGGTTTCTTAGTATTTCTTAGGTGAATGCAGTCTGAAACTTATGATTTGGGATATGTAAATTACTATTTCAGGCTTTTCTGAGTTGGATTTCTTAGTCTTTCATAGGTGTGTGTTGTCTGAAACCTATGATTTGGGATGGGTGGATTGCTACTTTTGACTTGTCTGAGCTGGATTTCTTAGCCTTTCATAGGTGTTTATTGTCTGAATCCTATAGTTTGGGATGAGTAGTTTTCTATTTTTGACTTTTCGGAGCTAGGTTTCTTAGACGTTCATAGGTGAATGTTGTCTGAAACCTATGATTTGTGATATATACATTAATATTTCGGGCTTTTCTGAATTGGATTTCTTAGTCTTTCGTTGGTGTGTGTTAACTGAAACATATGATTTGTGATGGGTGGTTTGATACTTTTGACTTTTTTGAGCTAGATTTCTTAGTCTTTCGTTGGTGTGTTTTGTCTGAAACCTATAGTTTGGGATGACTAGTTTGCTATTTTTGACTTTTCTGAGCTAGATTTCTTAGCCTTTCATAGGTGTGTCATTTCAGAAACCTATGATTTGGGTTATGTAGTTTGCTATTTTTGACTTTTCTTGGCTGGATTTATTAGACTTTCATAGGTGTGTGTTGACTGAAACCTATAATTGAGATGAGTGGTTTGCTATTTTTGTCTTTTCTGAGATAGTTTTCTTCACACAAAAACTCACACACACACACACACACAAACAAACACCAACAATTACACAAACACAAACTTAAAAACTATCACACTCACAATATAACTAACAAAAACACTTACACACACACACACACAAAAACTTACACACACACGCAAAAACATACAACCACACGCAAAAACTTACATGCACACAAAAACTTACATGTACACAAAAACTTACACACACAAAAACTTACACACACTCAAAAACAATAACACACACACAAAAAAACTTACACACACACACTAAAACTTAAGCACACACACACACACACACACACACACACACACACACACACATACACACAAAAAACTTACACAAGAACACGAAAACTTACATGCACATAAAATCTTACATGCACACAAAAACTTACACACACACAAAATCTTACACGCACACACAAAAACTTACACACACACACGAAAACTTACACACACACACGAAAACTTACACACACACACACAAAAACTTACACACCCACACATGAAAACTTACACACACACACACACAAAAACTTACACACACACATGCCAAAACTTACACGCACACAAAACTTACACACACACACACACACAAAAACTTACACATGCACACGAAAACTTACATGCACACAAAAACTTACATGCACACAAAACACACACACACACACACACACACACACACACACACACACACACACACACACACACACACACACACACACACACACACACACACACACACACACACACACACACACACACACACACACACACACACACACACACACACACACACACACACACACACACACACACACACACACACACACACACACACACACACAAACACACAAACAAAAACACACACACAACAAAACAAAAAAACACAAACACAAAAAAACACAAAAAAAAAACTCACACACACACACACACACACAAACGAAAACTTACACACACACGCCAAAACTTACACACACACAAAAACTTACACACACACACACACACACAAAACTTACACATGCACATGAAAACTTACATGCACACAAACCTACATGCACACAAAAACTTACACACACACACACACACACACACACACACACACACACACACACACACAACACACACACACACGCAAAACTTGCACACACACACACACACACACACACACACACACAAAACATACACACACACACAACAAAACTCACACACACACGCACAAAACTTACACACACACACAAAACTTACACACACACACACACACACACACACACACACAAAAACACACACACAAAACATACACACACACACACACACACACACAAACTTACACACACACACACACAAACTTACACCCACACACACAAAGCTTAGACACACAAAAACTTACACACACACACAAAACTTACACACAAATGCAAAAACTTACATGAACACAAAAACTTACATGCACACACAAACTACACACACACAAAAACTTACACACACACACAAAAACTTACACACACACACAAAAAAATACACACACAAAAACTTACACACACACACACACACACACACACACACACACACACACACACACACACACACACACACACACACACACACACACACACACACACACACACACACACACACACACAAACACACACACACACACACACACAAAAACTCTCACACACACACACACACACACACACACACACACACCGCCACACCCACACACACCCACCCACACAAACACACACACACACACACACACTTACACATGCACACAAAAACTTACATGCAAACAAAAACTTACACACACACACACACACACGTCAAAACTTACACACACAAAAGCTTAGACACACAAAAACTTACACACACACACACACAAAAACTTACACCCACAAAAGCTTAGACACACAAAAACTTACACACACTCACAAAAACTTACACACACACACAAAATCTTAAACACACACACACGAAAACTTACGCACACACACAAAAACTTACACACACACACGCCAAAACTTACACACACACAAAAACTTACACACTTACCATATCACAGTTACATTGTCTTAATTTTTCAAATTTCATTTTGAATTTCTGTCGTGAAATGCAAGAGTTGGAATATTTCAGTAGTGACTTGTTGTGCTGTACCTTCTCACAGTTACATTCTCTTGATTTTTCGAAGTTCATTTTGAATTTCTGTCATGAAATGCAAGAGTTGGAAAATTGTGGTCTTAGTCCACCAGCCCGAATGGTGGAAATCCACTAGTTCAGAATTTGGGTCCCAGTCCACAAGCCTGAACGGTGGAAATTCACTAGCTCGGAATTGGGGTCTTAGTCTACCAGCCTGAATGGTGGAACTCCACTAGCTCACTAGTGGGGTCTCAGCCCACTAGTCTGAATGATGGAAATTCACTGTTTAAGTTAAGTTAGGTTAACTTATCTTGAGCACTCCGGATAACTTATCCTAACCTTTTCCGGCGAGTATGGTTAGGTTAGACTAGATTAAGTTAGGTTAGGTTAAGTTAGGTTAGGTTAGCCCATGTACGCTTAACTTAGGTTAGCTTAGGTTTGGTGAGAGACAGGCAAAAAGTTAGGTGTATGATTAGGTTAG